>NW_027262935.1:0-20436 GCF_902827115.2 Pseudochaenichthys georgianus
ACCGTTGCAATTCCACAACCTACTCAAAATATATATTATATCCAATAATATATGAAAAAATGTTAGATTAAAAACCAGCTATATTGTAGAGCACTGCCAATGCTGAAAATGTACTTAAAATACATTCAAGATGTTGGTAAGATGTATCAAACATATCAGCCGCTCGTCGCTGTAAAGGAAGGCAGGGAGCGCTTGATTTAACCACCAAGAGAAGAGGACTATAACGAAGTGGAAGATAAACCTGATCTGAAGTTTAGATATGTCAGCGTTAACTCACTGAAGAGGTTCCTGGCCTTCTCGGCCTTGCTGACCAGCGGGGGTCCGACCCCGAACTTGTTCTGGGCCATGACCCTGAACTCGTACTCGTGGCCCTCGGTCAGGCGGGTCACCACGTAGGCGCAGTCCTTGGGGTCGTTGGAGACGTGGACCCAGGACTTCCTGCTCTCCTCGCGCTTCTCCACCACGTAGTTCGTGATCTTCGAGCCGCCGTCGTCTTTCGGAGCCGCCCAGGCGAGCCCGATGCGCTCAGCGAACACCTCGGTGAAGGTGACGGGACCCTCGGGGGGGCCGGGGGGGCCTGGGGAGAGGGGGGAGGCAAATATTAGATTTATTAAGATGTAGTTATAAGACTGGACAAGCAAGCACCAAATAAGTAGCTACCTCAGAAGGTAATGAAATGAGTATTAATAATTTAAATTATTATTATTCACAAAACATTTTTTGAAATAATAATAGATATATATTTGTATCAATTTGAAGGGTTTAGCTAAAACGACATGATCTCAGCCTGATGTTAACACATGCTACTGCTATATGCTACTGCTATATGCTACTGCTACATGCTACCGCTACATGCTACCGCTACATGCTACTGCTAAATGCTACCGCTACATGCTACTGCTACACGCTACCGCTACATGCTACCGCTACACGCTACCGCTACACGCTACATGCTACCGCTACATGCTACCGCTACATGCTACCGCTACATGCTACCGCTACATGATACTGCTACATGCTACCGCTACATGCTACGTGCTGCTCACCGAACACGGAGAGCTTGAGGTCCTTGGAGGCGGCTCCCAGAGCGTTGGTGGCGGTCAGGCTGTAGAGGGCGCTGTCGTGCCGGCTGGCCTGCGTGATGAGCAGCGTGCACTTGTCCTGAGTCACCAGCTTGTTCATGTGCTGGTCGTACGTCACCGCCGCCTTCTCCTCCGGCTTCGCCACGCTGGCTTTGCTCCAGGCGAGCGAGGGGAACGGGCAGCCGCTCACCTTCGCCACGATGCTGATGTCACAGTCCTCCTCGCCTTCCAACGCCTCGCGCATCTCGATGGTGGGGGCGACTGCAGGGACACAGGGCGGGAAGGACATGTAGGTACCGTACTCAGATCAGAATCATTACAGTAAAAAGCCTCATTTAAAGCCGGAGGTCTGGTATCTGGAGGACTCCGTTACGCCTGGTGAGTACGGGGCTGTTCTGTATGAATGCACTTTACATGAAATGCTCACGGACAATATCTCATGTACTAGAAATGAAACACAGAAAACCGAGTGCTGTGATTGGCTGAAGCAGCTGTCACTCACATGTCTGGTCCTTGATGACCAGGGGTCCGGCGGTGGCCGAGGCTCTGCTGGGTCCGGCTGCGTTCACGGCTTTAACCCTGAACTCGTACTCTATTCCCTGAACAACAACAACAACAACAACACAGTCAACAGTGAGACTCAGGGAAGATGTACACATCACAGTACTTCACTTAGTTCATCAATGGAACGTGGAGCGATACCCCAGACCAGGAGTTCTGTATCAGAGTGGGTCTTTTTGAAGCAGCCGGAGTTGATGTCTCGTTGTCAGTGGGTGCTCCTGGTCTGACCTGCATCACCGAGTCAAAGCTACATCCTTCCACTGAAGCTCAGGCATGTCCGTACCGGTACGTCCACACAGCAGCTTTTCAAACATCTTGAAAGTCTTGGAGCTGGGCGTGTCTGACAGCTTGGGGATTTTTTGCGAGCAACGCGACCAACAACCAATCACATGAAACTCCCGCCCCCGACATACAAAGCAAAAAACCCCGGGATTTTATGCGAGCAATATATATATATATATAAATATATATATATATAAATATATATAATATATATATAAATAAACTCCCCAAACAGGCGAAAACCTGCCAGTTTCCCCCTCTGTCTCTGCCACCTCCCTCCATGCCGGTTCCTCCGGTCTGTATCCCGTTAATAGTTCTGGTCGTAAAGAACCGGGTGATTTGCTCCCGTAACTTCTCGTTTGGAATATGAGGGAATGAACTGCGGTCTCTCTCTCCCTGCTTACACGCGGTTTGATTGGCTAGCGCTTCTACTGTCAGATTTGCATAAACGTGTTTGATTGGCTGGCGCTTCCAGCTCAGCTGCAAAAGTTGAACATTGCTCAAATTTTGAATCCTGGACATCCTGGAAATCTTGGCTTCGCTCCCCCACAATGCAGTTCGGGGAAAAGCGAGGCAACGTGACGTCATCCCCATTCGAAGTCAACGGGCAGAGAAGCGTTGGAAGCGGTGGAAGCTGCTTCTGAAGCTGCTGTGTGGACGTACCGTAATGCCCAGCGGACAAACCCAACCGTACCAACAGAACCTTGGCGTGGGGCTCATATGTGAATATAGGATGCTATAGCATGAGATAAAGGAATTGCTAACAGCCACACTAAACTACACTAACATGTATTTTAAGAGAAATAAAGGGAGCCTGGGAGACGAGGACCCGTCAGGAAACCGGGCTGTGGCGCTGAGCGGGTCAGGAAGAGGAACCCTACCTCCTTCAGGTCCTCCACCACGAAGGTGAGCTCCTCCACGTCCCTCGTGTTGCACTGCTTCCACGTCTCCTTCTCCTTGCCGCTGGTGTCCCAGCTCAGACGCTCCACCACGTAGTGCTTCACCGGGGAGCCGCCATTGTTCTTGGGAGCCTCCCAGGTCAGGGTGACGGTGCTCTTCGTCACCAGGTTCACCTTCACCTTGGTGGGGGGGTCGGGGGGGTCTGATGAGGAGGAGGGGGGGGGGGGAGGAGGAGGAGGAGGAGGAGGAGGAGGAGGGGGAGGAGAAGGGGGAGGAGGAGGATTAGTGTCGTGTCAAATTATCATAGAGTCATTTGAACATACAGCCTTCTACTGTTACCGCGTGCGTGTGTGTGTGTGTGTGTGTGTGTGTGTGTGTGTGTGTGTGTGTGTGTGTGTGTACCTGTATCAGTGTGTGTGTGTGTGTGCCTGTATCGGTGTGTGTGTGTGTGTGTGTGTGTGTGTGTGTGTGTGTGTGTGTGTGTGTGTGTGTGTGTGTGTGTGTGTGTGTGTACCTGTCTCAGTGTGTGTGTGTGTGTGTGTGTGTGTGTGTGTGTGTGTGTGTGTGTACCTGTCTCAGTGTGTCTCTCAGTGTGTGTGTGTGTGTGTGTGTGTGTGTGTGTGTGTGTGTGTGTGTGTGTGTGTGTGTGTGTTCCTGCACTTCAGATCCATCTCACTTTATCACTTCATTAAATAGAACAGAAGACAGACTCTGTCCACGAGTCGTCCCCCAGTGTCCCCCAGTGTCCCCCAGTGTCTCCCAGTGTCTCCCAGTGTCTCCCAGTGTCCTCCCCAGTTATCCCTGCATGTGTAAATATGTGTCTTTAGCATGAGTAGCAGTGTTTGCTCACAGATGGGGTCGCTGGCCCGCGCGGGGTCGGCGGTGATGGTGAACGGGCCGAAGCCCAGTCTGTTCTCGGCGCAGACCCTGAACAGGTAGTCCTGCCCCTCCAGCAGCCCCGGGACCACGAAGGCCTGGCTGGCACAGGCGGTGTTCACCTGCGAGACAAACCAGACCGTCCGTCAGTAAATCCCAGAGCAGGGACCAAAAGGACTCCGATTCAACGTGAAGACATTAGCATTAGCTTGAGACATTAGCATTAGCATATTCCTAATATGACAATGCTTCTACATCTCTTTATATGTTTGCACATTCCTGTCATGGTATTTATTTTTACAACAAATAAACGACATACTTCTCAATAGAAAATAAAAATACAATTCAGGACAGCGACGTTTATGAGAATGCAATATTTCCCTTAGACATCGTCCTGTTTTTATGTAGCTAGGTTAGCTTCCAGTTTGTATTTGTGCTAAGCTAGGCTAATCATATCCAAAATTCTAAAATTCTAAAATGTTTTTGCTTGAAGTCACTGTTTTATGAAAAAGACGGAAAGTCAAATGAAAAGTTAAAACTAAAAGGACTGGGCAGCTCACCTTGGTCCAGGCCTTGTCGGCGGTAGACTTCTTCTCGATGAAGTAGCTCTTGATCCTCTCTCCTCCATCGCTGTCGGGCAGTTTCCAGATCAGCCGCATGGTGGACCGGGTGATGTCGGTAACCCTCAGATCCTTCGGAGCTCCGGGGACGTCTGCAGCGGGGAAACACAGTCAGAGCTCCGAGCCACGAAACAAAGACTCCGACACGCCCACACTCTAACACTCAGGAGACCTACCGAGCACGTTGACCCTGACGTTCACGTGCTTCTGTCCGGACTTGTTCTTGGCGGTGATGGTGTAACGTCCGGAGTGTGTCCTCAGACTGACGGGGACGGTCACGACGGACGTGGTGTCTGTTGACTCAACCTGCATACACAACATGTTTGACATTAGGCGAAACCCATAACACACGAGCGACAGGTGTAGCCTGGAGAGGAGGCTGTGTCGAGGAAGCCTTCGGAGGTCTCACCTCGGAGTCGACGGGCAGCGTGTGCAGCTTGTTCTTCTTGTGGGACTTGGCTTTGCCGGTGAACTCCCAGGTGACCTTGGGAGCAGGGCGGCCCTTGATGGTGGCGGGGATCTTGAACGCATCTCCAGCGCGGACGTACAGCAGGTCGTCCACCATCATGTCGATGTTGATGGCAGGCATCACTGTGACGACACAACAACATCAGAGGCACACACAGATAAAGGATGGCGATGACTGGACGGGGAGTTAGGACTTACGCTGGACGTCTTGAACCAGAACCTCGGCGGTGCGGGGGCTGGGGTCGGACTCGCCAATGTCGTTGACAGCAATGACCCTGAAGAAGTAGCGCTTCAGCTCGCGGAGGCTGGGCATGGTGAACTCGGTGGTCGGGACCAGCGAGTCCACGTCGTTGACCCTCTGCCACCCGGAGGACCCCTCATCCTGGATCTCGATGATGTAGCCCTTGATGGGACTTCCTCCATCCTTCTCTGGGGGCGTCCAGGCAAGGGTGACGCTGTGCTTCGTCTTATCAACCACTTCAGGTGCAGCAGGCATGCTTGGAGGAGCTGGAGTGGAGAGAACCGTTAGTCAAAACAGAATCTTCCAGGATACAGTGGAACCGTTTAGCTCAAGAACACTGATCTGGTCAAAGGACTTCAATTCGGAACCGAAGTTCAGTTCGATATGTGGGATATGTAAAATCAATGCTCTTTGTTACTCACTGATTGGATCGACGGCAAAGGCGGAGTCGGACGGTGCGCTGAAAGGTCCAGTTCCTGCAGAATTGCTGGCAGCAACCCTGAACTCGTACTCTGTTCCTTCGATCAGACGAAGCACCTGGGGGACGCAGAAAGGGGTTTTATAGACTCATACGGCTAGCAGATACTCTGTGGACCTGAACCGACCAGAAATCGGCTCGGAAACAGAACAGAATCATCATCAGCTCACCTGGTACTCCCAGCCTTTCATGCCCCTCTTGGTGACGGGCATCTTGTTGATTTTGGCCCAGTAGTCAGAGCCCTTCTCTCTTTTCTCCAGCCAGTAGCCAACAATCATGGAGCCACCGGTGTCTCTGGGAGGCTCCCATGACAGGGTCATCGTAGTCTTGGAGTATTCGGCGATGGTTGGTTTCTCTGGAGGGCCAGGGAGGCCGAATGGGTCGGTGATCATGACTTCCTCTGTTGTACAGGGGTCAGAAATACCGTAACGATTCTGGGCTTTGACCCGGAACAAGTACGACTTGTTGGTCTCCAGGTTCCACACCTGCAAGTGAACAAGGTGGTGTTAGATGACTTTGACAACCCTATTATAGCTAGTATTAGTAGTAATGTCACTTTCAGGACATACCCCAAACTTCCTATCGATGACGCTGCTGTTAACCTCCACCCACTGGGGCTCAGGCGGTGCTTCCTGCCCCTCTTCCAGCTCCGGTTGATCAGTCATCACGTCTCTCTTCTCCACAATGTAGTTGGTCAGCTCGCTGCCGCCGTTATCCAGGGGTGCGTCCCAGTGCAGGTAGCAGGACTCGGCCCTGATGTTGGACACTGTTAGATTCCTGGGTGCAACTGGTCGGTCTGAGAGGAGAACAATATCACGTTAGGACATCCATTATTACTGTTCTACCTTAGATAGAGTCTTCATCGGCGTGTTGGAACTCACCCAGCACCATGACGGAGATGGTGTGATGGGCTGACCCCATGTTGTTTGAGGCGGTCACGGTGAAGCAGCCGCGGTCCCTCCTGTTGGCCGCTGGGATGGACAGCTTGGTCCTGGCGTTGAGTCTGCCAGTGACCTCTGTCTCGATCACCTGAGCCTCAGTGGATTCAGCGATCGGCACGTCGTCCTTGGTCCACTCGATAGTAGGGATGGGTAGACCAATGATATTAGCGGGTATCTCGATGGGCTCGCCCTTCTTCACGATGATGGAGTCGCCCTTGAAGTGCTTCAGCATGTGGACCTCAGGAGACACTAGACGGAAACAAACATGTTAGCAAAACTCTCGTGTGCACCATTAACAATACACCTCAATACTATATGAGGTAGGGTTGAGGGCCGGGGCGAGCCGGCAGGGCCCTCTAGGCCGAAGATATTCTACAACATAATATTAAAACATTTAATATATATTTTTAAAATATATTTTTAGTTATATTTTTGATTAGTTTTACCAAAATAACTTGATTTAATTGTATTTAAAATAACATTTCCAAAGAAATAAATCCTTGGAATCTGCCTGTTCAGTTTCTATTTGAATGTGAAGGGTTAAATGAAAGAAGCTGTCTCTGCAGGTGAAGGCAGCAGCTGATTGGTGGTCCTGCTGTAAATTCACGGAGGGTCGCTATAGTAACTGAACGAGAGAGTGATGTCAAATGACTGTACAATTGACCAATCAGATCTTCCCTCTAAATGGGTGGGCTTTATTATCGCAAACGTTATGACAAGTTCTGCCCGCTGTGAAGCTTTTCTTGTTTCCATAGGAACAACAACTTCCTGTCAACAGCGTAAACTCGCCTTCAAAATAAAAGCATGCCAAATCACACTTAAGACATACAACTGCATCGAAAGTAACAAACACAATGCAACATCCTTTTCAATTTCAAAGAACACACATTGGGTATTTACAGGTGTTGTTGTGTGTGTCATTGATGCGTTTGGCACCCCGGGCCGTTGTGTTTCCGCTGAAGTATACACTGTGGCGTAATAACTCTTTTTTTTTTTTTTTTTTCGAGGGACGGGGCGGAGGTCAGAGGGCCTAGGTATAAAAGTCACGGCTCGCCACTGGTTGAGGGTTTAAAGAACCATCAAAACATTAAACCTCACCTTCATCGTCTTGGATGACCACATTCAAAGGAATGGATGGCTCGCTCTCTCCCATTAGGTTGGCACACTTGATCCTGAACTCATAAGGCCAGTCCTCTTCCAGGCCCTCCACAGTCATGGTCATGCTGGGGCAAATCTCTTTATTGTGGAGAACAAAGGCCGTCTCGTCCTGCCTCTTCTTCTCAATGAAGTAGCCGATGACCGGGCTGCCGCCATCATTACGAGGTGGTTTCCAGGTAAATGTGACGGAGTTCTTGGTGCGCTCGGTGTAGTGGAACTTCTCGGGGTATGAAGGTGGACCTGCAGAACCGACAATGCACAGTTAGTTTTAAGAAAGGTCGACACATCAACCAATAAGAGTTGGTCTGCTCATATGATCAAATGGGCAGTGCTTTCTAAATCAAACGGTTTAAAGGCTTGTGATTCCCACAAAGTGATTCAGATCTACAAAGGGCTATCCTTGAGGTATCTGTTGGACCAGTCTTAAAGTCTACAAAGGACTATCCTTGAGGTATCTGTTGGACCAGTCTTAAAGTCTACAAAGGACCATCCTTGAGGTATCTGTTGGACCAGTCTTAAAGTCTACAAAGGACTATCCTTGAGGTATCTGTTGGACCAGTCTTAAAGTCTACAAAGGACTATCCTTGAGGTATCTGTTGGACCATTCTTAAAGTCTACAAAGGGCATTCCTCGAGGTTTTTGATGGACGAATCTTGAATTCTGTAAGAAACATTTTTGAAGGTTTGTGATAGACCTTCCAAAGAATCTTCAACTGACTATCATTCGGGGTTTTGTTACACTACTCTGAAGTTCTCTAATATACCTTTTTAAAGGTTTGTGATGGACATTCCAAAAGGGCTTGAATCAGGCAAGAGCTTCAGGTCTACAAAGGACTATTCTTAGGGTTTGTGTTGGACCAGTCTTAGGGACGACAAACAACTACTCTCAAGATTTTAATTGGGCCATTTTTAAGTTATCTAAAATACATGTTTAAGGGTTTGTGATGAGCCTTCCCAAATGTCTTGAATCCATCAAGAGCCAAACATTCACAAAGGACCATCTTTAGGGTATTGTCGGAGCTTTCTTAAGGTCTACAAAGGGCAGTCGCTAAGGTTCTGGATGGTCCTTTCTTAAGGTCTACAAAGGGCAGTCGTTGAGGTTCTGGATGGTCCTTTCTTAAGGTCTACAAAGGGCAGTCGTTGAGGTTCTGGATGGTCCTTTCTTAAGGTCTACAAAGGGCAGTCGTTGAGGTTCTGGATGGTCCTTTCTTAAGGTCTACAAAGGGCAGTCGCTAAGGTTCTGGATGGTCCTTTCTTAAGGTCTACAAAGGGCAGTCGTTGAGGTTCTGGATGGTCCTTTCTTAAGGTCTACAAAGGGCAGTCGCTAAGGTTCTGGATGGTCCTTTCTTAAGGTCTACAAAGGGCAGTCGCTGAGGTTCTGGATGGTCCTTTCTTAAGGTCTACAAAGGGCAGTCGCTAAGGTTCTGGATGGTCCTTTCTTAAGGTCTACAAAGGGCAGTCGTTGAGGTTCTGGATGGTCCTTTCTTAAGGTCTACAAAGGGCAGTCGTTGAGGTTCTGGATGGTCCTTTCTTAAGGTCTACAAAGGGCAGTCGTTGAGGTTCTGGATGGTCCTTTCTTAAGGTCTACAAAGGGCAGTCGTTGAGGTTCTGGATGGTCCTTTCTTAAGGTCTACAAAGGGCAGTCGTTGAGGTTCTGGATGATCCTTTCTTAAGGTCTACAAAGGGCAGTCGTTGAGGTTCTGGATGGTCCTTTCTTAAGGTCTACAGATTCTGAGAACTCACCCTGTGGGTCAACAGCCTTGATGGGTCCCAGCTCTACGGGCGGGCCCATGCCGAACTTGTTCTTGGCGATGACGCGGAACATGTACTCCTGTCCCTCCATGATGCCCACGCACTCGCACTTAGACGAGGCGGTTTCAACGGGCTGCCTCCATGTGTGCATCTTGATGTCTCTCCTCTCCACGATGAAGCCAATCAGGTCGCTGCCTCCGTCGTCGTCTGGGTCGTCCCAGTTCAGGAAGATCATCTTGCGAGTGACTACAACTGGCTTCAGGTCGGTGACGGGTCCGGGGACATCTAAAGATAAAACAATATTAGTCTTCTGTGTTCATTTCAAAGCATCAATTAACGAATATAGTCTTCTAGGAATTCCACTCACCCATGACCTCCACTCTGGTCGAAGCATTCTTGATGCCGCTAGGGTTGCAAACGGAGATGTGGTATTTGCCGCTGTCCTTCCTCTGGACGTTCTTGATTGAAACGATGCTGTCGTTTCCTTCAGTGAGGATCTCCACGCGGTCTTTGTCGGGTTTGGAGTCTTCGATGGTCCATTCGATGGACGGGTAAGGCTTACCAGTGACTGTAGCAGGCAGACGGAGGTTCTCTCCGGCCCTGATGAACACGCCAGCCTTGATGGACAGTTCCATTTCAATCGCCGGCTTCTCTGCAGGGTTCCTGACAAACACGGCCTCTGCGAAACCTGGTGCTCCCTCTCCAGCGGCGTTGCAGGCGATGACCTTGACCTGGTATTTGGCGCCCTCACGGACTCCGAACACAGTGAAGGCCCGGGTTTTCCACAGGCGCTCTGTGGACCTGGACCAGTCCTTAGAACCAACCATGGCCTGAAACGCACCACAGAAACAACCCAGTGAGAAACTTTGGTTCACCAAATATGAACGTGCAGGGCAGTCGGTGAAAGCATCAGCTGACCTTGTCCACGTGGTATCCCATAATCTCTCCACCGCCGTTATCGGCAGGTGCGTCCCACTCCACGTCGATGGAGTGGTCGGTGGTATTTGCCACTCGGCAAGTCGGAGGTCCAGGAGGTACTATAGCGTCAAAGATACAACACAGATGTTACCTCTGAGATCAGCTATATTTACCTGGACAGAAGTATCCTGTTGAAGTTATTGCTCGTGTTTTATGCTACTCCTCAAACAATGTATATATAATAATAATAAGTGAAAGAGATTTGTTATAGAAACATTGATTCTGTCCGGTCTGAGGGTTTCAGGACAGTTTACTTACGGATGGGAGCCTGGGCTGTCTTGGGTTCGGAGGGCAGGCTGAACTTGCCGGGGCCGGCCTGGTTTTCGGCCGCCACCCTGAAGATGTACGTCATTCCTTCGATGAGACCTTCAACGTTCAGCTCAGTGTCGGCAACGATTTCCCTGAGGGCCGCAGGAGGAGGGAGCATTCAGAAAGTGAGACATCTATATATGTTTTGTACATGTCTGATCTGCCTCTTGAAATAGGTGCATCTCTTTGGTTCCTCACCTGTTGACACGCGCCCAGTGCGAGCTGTTGATCTCGCGGCGCTCCACCCAGTATCCGAGGATGGGGCTGCCGTTGTCGTTGGGCGGGGTCCAGATGACCAGCATGCTATGAGCGGTGATGTCATCGATCTCAGGCTTCTCCGGAGTCTCGGGAGGTTCTGGAAAGGACACACGATTACATGAATAACATGCATCAAGAGAACTGAATAAAAACCTATTTGTTTTAAATTCTGTTCGGTTTCAGTCAAAAGGATTAAAACAAATAATAATACAATTTAAATCAAAATAAATACAATTTCTTTTATAATGAACAAAAAACGATAGAAAATCCAAAAGGAAATAAATAAGATCGTTTTGGTTTTGATCTCACCAAAGGGGTTCTTGGCGATGAGCGGCTTGGACACGCAGTGCGGCCCCGCCCCGAACTTGTTCTCGGCCACGACCCTGAACAGGTACTCCTTCTTCTCGATGAGCTTGGGCACCAGGTAGCGGCAGCCTCTCAGCGTGGAGGTGACCACGCTCCAGCCGATCTCCAGCTTGGAGTTGTCCTTCTTCTCCAGGGTGTAGTTCAGGATCTCGCTGCCTCCGTCGTCCAGAGGAGCATCCCACTTACACACCACCGAGTTCTTCCTCACCTCCTCGAACCGGAAGTTCACCGAAGGCCCGGGCGTGTCTATCAGGGATTAAATCAGGGAAGCAAGTCAACGTGTCTGTGTTTCTATGGAAACACGTTCATCAACACTCAAAGAAAAGCCCTTGAATGAATCCATGCATGAGAAACTGACTTCCTGTTTGGCCACGTCCCTAAAGGAGCTCCGTCCAATGTAACACGGCTCTAAAGCCTCGCGGCATTAAGTGAAACAAGACGGTTCCTCACCGAGCACGTTGACCTCGCAGCTGGCCGAGGCCTTGCCGTGGTCGTTCACCACCTTCACCATGTACACGCCGTGGTCTGCGCGCACAGAGTCCCTGATGGTGATGGAGGAAACCCCGCGGTGACGGTCATCCACGGACAGACGCTCGTTTATGGTCGGGTAGTCGCTCTCCTCCACCTCCTCCTCCTCTTCCTCCTTCACCTCTTCCTCCTTCTTCTTCTCTTCTCCTTCCTTCTTCTCAGGCTCTCCCTCTTTCTTCTCCTCTCCTTCCTTCTTCTCCTCTCCTTCCTTCTTCACAGCCTCTCCCTCCTTCTTTTCCTCCTTCAAGAGTCAAGGTTCAAAAATGAAACGCTGTTTATAGAAGTAATAGATAAATGTGTGATAACAGATGAAGGCATCTTTACTCACCTTCTTCTCCTCCTCCTTCTTCTCCACCTTCTTCTTCAGTGGTTTGTCGGGTCTCTTGCGCAGCGCCTCGGGTCGGATCACCTGGTTGTTCCAGTACCAGGTGATCTCGGGGTACGGGGATCCGGAGATGTTGGCGTTCAGGCAGATCTCTCCGCCTCGCTTCACACTGAGGCCGGACTGCAGGCTGCCGCTCAGGAACACCTTCGGGGGGTCTGAGGGGGAAGTGCAATATTTATATTAGCGCAACCGTCACTTGTATTTATGGAGCAATCCTTACATTTAATTCCTGAAGTTGTTGCATTTTTTCCCAAAAATCAGATTTATTCTATTAAAAAAAATAAAATGTATTCTGGGAAACGATGGGTTCGTGCTTGAGGAGCCTGTGACTTCAAACTGTCTGCGAAGCATCTGTCCTCATGTGTGAATGCTAACGTTAGCATTTGTACTGTTTGAGCAAAAGCGCTATAAAAATGTACTGTACTGATATCAGGAAACTGCATTTCTAATGACACGTGGTTCTTACCGACGGCGTCTGAGATCTTGACGTGCAGCGACGCTCTGGACGGCTCGCTGACCCCCGCTGGGTTCTCTGCTCGGACCCTGAAGGCGTAGCTCTTGCCCTCCGTCAGCCCCCGCACGGTGTAGGACAGCACGGGCACCAGGAAGTCGTTGCAGCGCCCCCAGGCCTCCTCGCCCTTCAGCTGCTTCTCCAGCACGTAGCCCATGATCTTGGCGCCGCCGTCGTACATCGGGGGCTTCCAGGTCAGCGTGATGGTGCTGGAGGTCGGGTTGTGGGTCTCCACGTCCACCGGGGGGTCCGGGGCGTCTGGACGGAGGACAGAGTTCAGAGTTACAATTACCCCACTTTCACATCTCAAAACATTCTCTTGCACTATTTTATCTGTTGTATTTGTTCTCTGAGCTATATCCATGTTGCTCTGCAGCTGCAAATTATAATAAAGCCTTGAAACTCCAAAAGTGGTACATTTACTGGAAAATAACTACAGTGATACGTTCAGGTTTCAAGATTTGAAGATCCCATATATCTACAACTTGCATTTTGAGGTTTTTCAAAAGTCATTGTTCTGTATTTATTTGTTGTATCCTACATCGGCTGCTGTTTTGAAGTGTCCCGTTATATAACAAAGAACGGTAAAGGTATTGTCTCTCACGTTTCTGATCCTCAGCGATGACGGGGTTGCGCAGCTCGATGAACTCTCCGCCCCCGATCTTGTTGACGGCCTGAACCCGGAAGTAGTATTCTCCGTTGGGGATCAGGTCTTTGACGTTCCAGCACACCTTGTTCTCTCCGGACATCATGTTCACGTACGTCCTGCGGCCGGCCTCACGCCTCTGCACACACACACAATACCACGTGTTAACACCACTTTAAGGCACGGTCACATGACTTCACGTCTCCACCGCTAAGCTAAAGGAGGCTAATGTTGGGCTATAAAGGAACTACAGCACGGTCACATGACTTCACGTCACCACCGCTAAGCTAAAGGAGGCTAATGTTGGGCCATAAAGGAACTACAGCACGGTCACATGACTTCACGTCTCCACCGCTAAGCTAAAGGAGGCTAATGTTGGGCTATAAAGGAACTACAGCACGGTCACATGACTTCACGTCACCACCGCTAAGCTAAAGGAGGCTAATGTTGGGCCATAAAGGAACTACAGCACGGTCACATGACTTCACGTCACCACCGCTAAGCTAAAGGAGGCTAATGTTGGGCTATAAAGGAACTACAGCACGGTCACATGACTTCACGTCACCACCGCTAAGCTAAAGGAGGCTAATGTTGGGCCATAAAGGAACTACAGCACGGTCACATGACTTCACGTCACCACCGCTAAGCTAAAGGAGGCTAATGTTGGGCTATAAAGGAACTACAGCACGGTCACATGACTTCACGTCACCACCGCTAAGCTAAAGGTGGCTAATGTTGGGCTATAAAGGAACTACAGCACGGTCACATGACTTCACGTCACCACCGCTAAGCTAAAGGAGGCTAATGTTGGGCTATAAAGGAACTACAGCACGGTCACATGACTTCACGTCACCACCGCTAAGCTAAAGGAGGCTAATGATGGGCTATAAAGGAACTACAGCACGGTCACATGACTTCACGTCACCACCGCTAAGCTAAAGGAGGCTAATGTTGGGCTATAAAGGAACTACAGCACGGTCACATGACTTCACGTCACCACCGCTAAGCTAAAGGAGGCTAATGATGGGCTATAGAGGAACTACAGCACGGTCACATGACTTCACGTCCCCACCGCTAAGCTAAAGGAGGCTAATGTTGGGCTATAAAGGAACTACAGCACGGTCACATGACTTCACGTCACCACCGCTAAGCTAAAGGAGGCTAATGTTGGGCTATAAAGAAACTACATCGCGGTCACATGACTTCACGTCACCACCGCTAAGCTAAAGGTGGCTAATGTTGGGCTATAAAGGAACTACAGCACGGTCACATGACTTCACGTCACCACCGCTAAGCTAAAGGAGGCTAATGTTGGGCTATAAAGGAACTACAGCACGGTCACATGACTTCACGTCACCACCGCTAAGCTAAAGGAGGCTAATGTTGGGCTATAAAGGAACTACAGCACGGTCACATGACTTCACGTCACCACCGCTAAGCTAAAGGAGGCTAATGTTGGGCTATAAAGGAACTACAGCACGGTCACATGACTTCACGTCACCACCGCTAAGCTAAAGGTGGCTAATGTTGGGCTATAAAGGAACTACAGCACGGTCACATGACTTCACGTCACCACCGCTAAGCTAAAGAGCTAATGTTGGGCTATAAAGGAACTACAGCACGGTCACATGACTTCACGTCACCACCGCTAAGCTAAAGGAGGCTAATGTTGGGCTATAGAGGAACTACAGCACGGTCACATGACTTCACGTCACCACCGCTAAGCTAAAGGAGGCTAATGTTGGGCTATAAAGGAACTACAGCACGGTCACATGACTTCACGTCACCACCGCTAAGCTAAAGGAGGCTAATGTTGGGCTATAAAGGAACTACAGCACGGTCACATGACTTCACGTCACCACCGCTAAGCTAAAGGAGGCTAATGATGGGCTATAAAGGAACTACAGCACGGTCACATGACTTCACTAATTAAAATACTAATATATATAAATAAAGTGTGTTCTGTGTCCGACCTGCATGACGTAGTGGATGATGGGGCTGCCTCCGTCGTAGTTTGGAGGATCCCAGGACACTTTGCAGGAGTTCTTTGTGATTTCAGAAGCAATGATCTGCTTACACTGCCCGGGGAGACCTGAGGACACACAGACAGAGGTGTGTGAGAGAGTGTGTGATCTGTGTGAGTGTGTGAGGGTGTGTGTGAGGGTGTGTTGGCGTACCGATGACTTTGACGTTGATGGCGGCGCTGGCGGCTCCCATCTTGTTCTCCAGAGTCACTTTGTACTGTCCTGCGTCAGAGTGCAGACTGCTGTCCACCTCCAGGTGACAGGAGACATACTCCTTCCTGTTGAACACACACACACACTCTCCCGTCAGCCACTGCTGCACACACACCTCCACCTCAAACTGTTTACTACTTAACACGTACAAATACGTAAATAAAACCTGCGAACAAAGTGGTACATTTAGCAGAACACCTCAGATGTTCTGCTATTTCAAAAAGAGGAGGTTTGAGTCAGACCTGAATCCCAGGCGCTCGTCGGCCTTCAGCTCCTTGCCGTCTTTGTGCCAGGTGATCCTGGGCGAGGGCACGGCTCTGAAGGGAACGGGGATGTGAAGCTTCTCCGTCTCCACGACAACCAGGTCCAGAGTCTGGAACTCCAGCTGGGGGTTACCTGCACAAACACAACATCACATAATATAATATAATCAAGTGTTGAATCAGACTTCAGTTCCACCTGGAGTGAATCCACCAGCTACCCTGCAGTCTACAAAGTACTTCAGACTAGCTGCACCTTCACCAGCTACCCTGCAGTCTACAAAGTACTTCAGACTAGCTGCACCTCCACCAGCTACCCTGCAGTCTACAAAGTACTTCAGACTAGCTGCACCTCCACCAGCTACCCTGCAGTCTACAAAGTACTTCAGACTAGCTGCACCTCCACCAGCTACCCTGCAGTCTACAAAGTACTTCAGACTAGCTGCACCTTCACCAGCTACCCTGCAGTCTACAAAGTACTTCAGACTAGCTGCACCTCCACCAGCTACCCTGCAGTCTACAAAGTACTTCAGACTAGCTGCACCTTCACCAGCTACCCTGCAGTCTACAAAGTACTTCAGACTAGCTGCACCTTCACCAGCTCTGAGAACACTTTCATGATCAATCATTATAAAACATATCAGATATATTATTCTGAAATGGACCGATCTGCACGACGACTACTTTCACTGTCTTTCACTATATTTAGATGAGAATACTTTCTACTTTCACTTGAGGGACATTTTGAATGCAGTACTTTTACTGAAACAGAGTATTCCTACACTCTGGTACTTCTACTTTCACTCAAGTACAAGATCTGAGTACTTCTACTTTTACTCAAGTACAAGATCTGAGTACTTCTATTTCTACTCAAGTACCAGATCTGAATACTTCTACTTTTACTCAAGAACAAGATCTGAGTACTTCTACTTTTACTCAAGTACAATATCTGAGTACTTCTACTTTTACTCAAGTACTAGACCTGAGTACTTCTACTTTTACTCAACTACAAGATCTGAGTACTTCTACTTTTACTCAAGTACAAGACCTGAGTACTTCTACTTTTACTCAATTACAAGATCTGAGTACTTCTACTTTTACTCAAGTACAAGATCTGAGTACTTCTACTTTTACTCAAGTACTAGACCTGAGTACTTCTACTTTTACTCAACTACAAGATCTGAGTACTTCTATTTCTACTCAAGTACCAGATCTGAATACTTCTACTTTTACTCAAGAACAAGATCTGAGTACTTCTACTTTTACTCAAGTACAAGATCTGAGTACTTCTACTTTTACTCAAATACAAGATCTGAGTACTTCTACTTTTACTCAAATACAAGATCTGAGTACTTCTACTTTTACTCAAATACAAGATCTGAGTACTTCTACTTTTACTCAAATACAAGATCTGAGTACTTCTACTTTTACTCAAGTACAAGATCTGAGTACTTCTACTTTTACTCAAGTACTAGACCTGAGTACTTCTACTTTTACTCAACTACAAGATCTGAGTACTTTTACTCAAGAACAAGACCTGAGTACTTCTACTTCTACTTGAGATCTGTGTACTTGTATGCGCTCAGAGAGACGGCCCTGGTCAGAACCGGGTGGATCGACGTAGGAGGGATTTGACTTGACGTCATGGCGCAGACATACAAGTAAAACACAAATGCTAATCTGCCGCTTACAGTCGGACTCTTTGGCGAACACGTTCTCGGAGAGGTCGGAGGGCTCGCTGACGCCCACGGAGTTGATGGCTCGGACCCTCAGGATGTACTCCTTCTCGGGAACCACGCCCTCCTCCGCCGCCACGCGGAACTTCAGCTCCTTCACGGGGCGGGAGTTGACTCTCATCCACTTCTCTGTGCCGGCAGCACACATCTCCACGTGGTACCCTCTGACGGGGCAGCCGCCGTCCCTCTGGGGGGGCTTCCAGGCGATGGACAGGAAGTCCCGGCTGGCTCCGGTGACGTGGAGCTCCACGGGGGGGGAGGGGATGCCTGGGGGGAGGGGAATGTAATCATTATTATAATCGATCCAGGGCTCCATGACAAACAACTAATAATAAATAAAAGATAAAAAAATATTTGTAAAACAACATAAGTGAATTAAAAATGTTGCAATAAAAGAAAGATATTTATAAAAAGAAAGGATGTTAAAGTAAAACTGTTCAATAAAAGTTGAAATAAACATAAAATAGAATACAAATATTTATATAAATATTAGGAGTTCTCTCTCCACCCGGCTCTTAGTGTAAACAGTAAGGTGTCAGTCCTCAGAGGTGGAGCACTGACCGGTGGGGTCCTCGATGGTCAGGATCTCCGTGGGCTCGCTGGGGTGCCCGGTGCCCGCCTCGTTCTCCGCGCTGACCTGGAACTGGACCTCCGTTCCCTCGATGACGTCCGTGACCCGGTACTTACAGTCCGGACCCGCCGTCTTCCCGCACTTCACCCAGCGAGTGCCCAGCTTCTCCTTCTTCTCCAGCGAGTATCTGCAGGAAGAGGACACGGTCATTACTGCTGGAGCGGCTTCTCGAGGTTCCAGACGTGGACGTTCAAACGCGTTCAAGGGATCGTACTTGAGGATCGGTCTTCCTCCGTCGTTCTTGGGCGCCTCCCACTGCAGGTCCACGTATCTCTTGGAGATGCCGAAGACGCTGAGAGCGTAGGGTGGGCCGGGAGCAGCTGCAGAACAACGATAAAATACAGATTACTATCATCACCTCCGTCCTGACCGGGCGACCTCGTCCGCTCTCTCTGGGACTCACAGAAGTTGTCCTTGGCCATGACGGAGTCTTTGAGCTCGCAGAACTCTCCGACTCCGACGCTGTTCTCGGCAGCGACGCGGAACACGTAGAGCGAGCCCTCGTTGAGCGGAGACACGGTGTACGTCAGCTCCTTCACCGTGGTGTCCACCGCCTGCCAGCCCTTGCGCCGGGCGTCCCTCTTCTCCACCACGTAGTTCGTGATGGGGGCGCCGCCCGTCCTCTCCGGCACAGACCACTTCAGGTCGGCGCTGCTGCGGGTGACGCTCATCACATCCAGCCAGCGGGGTGCCGAGGGGGGGTCTGAGGAGGAGCGGGGGGGGGGGGGGGTTAAGGTGTGCATCTGACTTAAGGTACAACAACATGAGTTAAGTTTAACTTAAACCTGACTTTAGTGTCTCTCTCTGAGTCTCTCCTTGCTGAGTTAAACCTGACTTTAGTGTCTCTCACTGAGTCTCTCCTTGCTGAGTTAAACCTGACTTTAGTGTCTCTCACTGAGTCTCTCCTTGCTGAGTTAAACCTGACTTTAGTGTCTCTCACTGAGTCTCTCCTTGCAGAGTTAAACCTGACTTTAGTGTCTCTCACTGAGTCTCTCCTCGCTGAGTTAAACCTGACTTTAGTGTCTCTCTCTGAGTCTCTCCTTGCAGAGTTAAACCTGACTTTAGTGTCTCTCACTGAGTCTCTCCTCGCTGAGTTAAACCTGACTTTAGTGTCTCTCACTGAGTCTCTCCTTGCAGAGTTAAACCTGACTTTAGTGTCTCTCTCTGAGTCTCTCCTTGCTGAGTTAAACCTGACTTTAGTGTCTCTCACTGAGTCTCTCCTTGCAGAGTTAAACCTGACTTTAGTGTCTCTCTCTGAGTCTCTCCTTGCTGAGTTAAACCTGACTTTAGTGTCTCTCACTGAGTCTCTCCTTGCAGAGTTAAACCTGACTTTAGTGTCTCTCACTGAGTCTCTCCTTGCTGAGTTAAACCTGACTCTAGTGTGTCTTACTGAGTCTCTCCTCGCTGAGTTAAACCTGACTTTAGTGTCTCTCACTGAGTCTCTCCTCGCTGAGTTAAACCTGACTTTAGTGTCTCTCACTGAGTCTCTCCTCGCTGAGTTAAACCTGACTTTAGTGTCTCTCACTGAGTCTCTCCTTGCAGAGTTAAACCTGACTTTAGTGTCTCTCACTGAGTCTCTCCTTGCAGAGTTGAACCTGACTTAGTGTCTCTCACTGAGTCTCTCCTTGCTGAGTTAAACCTGACTTTAGTGTCTCTCACTGAGTCTCTCCTAGCTGAGTTAAACCTGACTTTAGTGTCTCTCACTGAGTCTCTCCTTGCTGAGTTAAACCTGTCTTTAGTGTCTCTCTCTCTGAGTCTCTCCTTGCTGAGTTAAACCTGTCTTTAGTGTCTCTCTCTCTGAGTCTCTCCTTGCTGAGTTAAACCTGACTTTAGTGTCTCTCCCTGAGTCTCTCCTTGCTGAGTTAAACCTGACTTTAGTGTCTCTCACTGAGTCTCTCCTTGCAGAGTTAAACCTGACTTTAGTGTGTCTCTCTGAGTCTCTCCTTGCTGAGTTAAACCTGACTTTAGTGTCTCTCACTGAGTCTCTCCTTGCTGAGTTAAACCTGACTTTAGTGTGTCTCACTGAGTCTCTCCTTGCTGAGTTAAACCTGTCTTTAGTGTCTCTCCCTGAGTCTCTCCTTGCTGAGTTAAACCTGACTTTAGTGTGTCTCACTGAGTCTCTCCTTGCTGAGTTAAACCTGACTTTAGTGTCTCTCCCTGAGTCTCTCCTTGCTGAGTTAAACCTGACTTTAGTGTCTCTCACTGAGTCTCTCCTTGCAGTTAAACCTGACTT
>NW_027262936.1:0-10000 GCF_902827115.2 Pseudochaenichthys georgianus
CTGTACTTTCTACTTCTCACATGTTGAACTCAAATACCTGTACTTTCTACTTCTCACATGTTGAACTCAAATACCTGTACTTTCTACTTCTCTCATGTTGAACCCAAATACCTGTACTTTCTACTTCTCACATGTTGAACTCAAATACCTGTACTTTCTACTTCTCTCATGTTGAACTCAAATACCTGTACTTTCTACTTCTCTCATGTTGAACCCAATACCTGTACTTTCTACTTCTTACATGTTGAACTCAAATACCTGTACTTTCTACTTCTCACATGTTGAACCAAATACCTGTACTTTCTACTTCTCATGTTGAACTCAAATACCTGTACTTTCTACTTCTCTCATGTTGAACCAAATACCTGTACTTTCTACTTCTCTCATGTTGAACCCAAATACCTGTACTTTCTACTCTCACATGTTGAACTCAAATACCTGTACTTTCTACTTCTCACATGTTGAACTCAAATACCTGTACTTTCTACTTCTCTCATGTTGAACCAAATACCTGTACTTTCTACTTCTCACATGTTGAACTCAAATACCTGTACTTTCTACTTCTCACATGTTGAACTCAAATACCTGTACTTTCTACTTCTCATGTTAACTCAAATACTGTACTTTCTACTTCTCTCATTTCAAACAGCTGGTTCCTTTAGTCTGAATGTGTGTTGGTGCGTGGTCATTTTCTTCAGAGTCACTGCGTGCCTATTGATTGGAACACGATCCGTGTATCCATCACTTCCTGGTCTTCTCTAAAGAAGAGGGACCAATGGAAACGTTGTCATGTTGCCGTTGTTCAGCATGGAAACATTCATTAGCTAACAATGACATTATTGTTCTATTGATATAAAGGGAGGTCAGGTACTCTTTAAAGCAGCTGCTAGCTATGGGTACTTTCTACTGAAGTACACTTCAAGCCTCTTTACTTTGACTTGAGAAAGAAGTTTTGTCAGTACTTCTACTTTCACCAGAGTACTTTTAAACACGAGTATCTGTACTTCTACTCGAGTACAGGATGTACTTTCGCCTGTGTCTCACAGAGAGATCCTAATTGGATGAATTATGTCAACACATTTCACACAACTGTAGGAGTTAGTTGAAAGCAATAATATTACCTTTAATCTAATATGTTTTATTGAAACTTCATATTTTTTTGCTTTCACTAACCTCATACAGTGTAATGTCATACTCTGTTCTTATCCTATATTCTATTGACATGTATATTGACTTCTTGCACCATTTTCTATTTGTGTTTTTGTATTTTTTATATATGTTGCCTTGTTGGAGGAGTCAGGATAGTTTTCCTTGTCATTTCTAGCTTATGATGATAAGCATTGAGTATTTGAGTCATTCAACCCCTCCTCTCGCTCTGCAGGTCTGACAGCGCTCCGGACAAGATCAGGTACGTCTGCTTTCCACCTTCTACCTGCATGAGTGGTGGGTGGGGGGGGGGGGTCATGTCACCCCACTAAGCCCCCCCCCCCAATATGTGACACAGACCCCAGCTTTGTGCCCCAACAGAGGGTTTCTGAAAGCTTTACATGCAGAGGCCGAATACTGAATACAGTTGCAAGCAGAGGAATGCCTTGGTTGTGCTTTTTATTGGACAAACAGCAGCTGACACAAACAGGCTTTGTGAGGGGGGAGGTCACACACACGCACACACACACGCACACACACGCACGCACCACGCACATACACACACACCCACACACACACACACACACACACACACACACACACACACCCACACACACACCCACACACACACACACCACACACACACACACCACACTCTGCAGGGTGTGAGGCTTTCCCGTTACAAGGGTCCTGGAGCAAAGGTTCAAGCTGAGAATGAGTGTGTGTGTTTTGCTGAGTGGAAGAAGTACTCTGATCAGAGTAGAAATACTACAGTGTACAAATACTCAATTATTGTATTCATTACTTCAATGTTGCAGCTGTAAAGGTGGGATTTACTTGAATTACTACATTTACTTCTGGGTAGCTGAATCAGCATTTGCCTTCAATATGTAGTGAGTAAAGTACCACCTTTTTCCTACGTCAGTACTTACTATCTTAGTTAGACTCTGCCACTGTCAACATCTTGTTCTCTACTTTGAAGAGTCCTCTCCTGCTGATGTTCAGGTGTATATCAGTATAGTGTCTCTACTTTAAAGAGTCCTCTCCTGCTGATGTTTAGGTGTATATCAGTATGTAGTGTCTCTACTTTAAAGAGTCCTCTCCTGCTGATGTTCAGGTGTATATCAGTATGCAGTGTCTCTACTTTAAAGAGTCCTCTCCTGCTGATGTTCAGGTGTATATCAGTATGTAGTGTCTCTACTTTAAAGAGTCCTCTCCTGCTGATGTTCAGGTTTATATCAGTGTGTAGTGTCTCTACTTTAAAGAGTCCTCTCCAGCTGATGTTCAGGTGTATATCAGTATGTAGTGTCTCTACTTTAAAGAGTCCTCTCCTGCTGATGTTCAGGTGTATATCAGTATGTCGTGTCTCTACTTTAAAGAGTCCTCTCCTTCTGATGTTCAGGTGTATATCAGTATGTAGTGTCTCTACTTTAAAGAGTCCTCTCCTGCTGATGTTCAGGTGTATATCAGTATGTAGTGTCTCTACTTTAAAGAGTCCTCTCCTGCTGATGTTCAGGTGTATATCAGTATGTAGTGTCTCTACTTTAAAGAGTCCTCTCCTGCTGATGTTCAGGTGTATATCAGTATAGTGTCTCTACTTTAAAGAGTCCTCTCCTGCTGATGTTCAGGTGTATATCAGTATGTAGTGTCTCTACTTTAAAGAGTCCTCTCCTGCTGATGTTCAGGTGTATATCAGTATGCAGTGTCTCTACTTTAAAGAGTCCTCTCCTGCTGATGTTCAGGTGTATATCAGTATGCAGTGTCTCTACTTTAAAGAGTCCTCTCCTGCTGATGTTCAGGTTTATATCAGTGTGTAGTGTCTCTACTTTAAAGAGTCCTCTCCTGCTGATGTTCAGGTGTATATCAGTATGTAGTGTCTCTACTTTAAAGAGTCCTCTCCTGCTGATGATCAGGTGTATACCAGTATGTAGTGTCTCTACTTTAAAGAGTCCTCTCCTGCTGATGTTCAGGTGTATATCAGTATGTAGTATCTCTACTTTAAAGAGTCCTCTCCTGCCTGATGTATTCCAGGTGTTATATCAGTATGTAGTGTCTCCTATCTTTAAAGAGTCCTCTCTGCTGATGTTCAGGTTGTACTATCAGTATGTAGTTGTCTCTACTTTTAAAGAGGTCCTCTCCTGCCTGATGTTCCGGGTGTATATCCAGTATGTAGTTGTCTCTACTTAAAGAGTCCTCTCCTGCTGATGTTCAGGTGTATATCAGTATGTAGTGTCTCTACTTTAAAGAGTCCTCTCTGCTGATGTTCAGGTGATATATCAGTATGTAGTGTCTCTACTTTAAAGAGTCCTCTCCTGCTGATGATCAGGTGTATACCAGTATGTAGTGTCTCTACTTTAAAGAGTCCTCTCCTGCTGATGTTCAGGTGTATATCAGTATGTAGTGTCTCTACTTTAAAGAGTCCTCTCCTGCTGATGTTCAGGTGTATATCAGTATGTAGTGTCTCTACTTTAAAGAGTCCTCTCCTGCTGATGTTCAGGTGTATATCAGTATGTAGTGTCTCTACTTTAAAGAGTCCTCTCCTGCTGATGTTCAGGTGTATATCAGTATGTAGTGTCTCTACTTTAAAGAGTCCTCTCCTGCTGATGTTCAGGTGTATATCAGTATGTAGTGTCTCTACTTTAAAGAGTCCTCTCCTGCTGATGTTCAGGTGTATATCAGTATGTAGTGTCTCTACTTTAAAGAGTCCTCTCCTGCTGATGTTCAGGTGTATATCAGTATGTAGTGTCTCTACTTTAAAGAGTCCTCTCCTGCTGATGTTCAGGTGTATATCAGTATGTAGTGTCTCTACTTTAAAGAGTCCTCTCCTGCTGATGTTCAGGTGTATATCAGTATGTAGTGTCTCTACTTTAAAGAGTCCTCTCCTGCTGATGTTCAGGTGTATATCAGTATGTAGTGTCTCTACTTTAAAGAGTCCTCTCCTGCTGATGTTCAGGTGTATATCAGTATGTAGTGTCTCTACTTTAAAGAGTCCTCTCCTGCTGATGTTCAGGTGTATATCAGTATGTAGTGTCTCTACTTTAAAGAGTCCTCTCCTGCTGATGTTCAGGTGTATATCAGTATGTAGTGTCTCTACTTTAAAGAGTCCTCTCCTGCTGATGTTCAGGTGTATATCAGTATGAAGTGTCTCTACTTTAAAGAGTCCTCTCCTGCTGATGTTCAGGTGTATATCAGTAATGTAGTGTCTCTACTTTAAAGAGTCCTCTCCTGCTGATGTTCAGGTGTATATCAGTATGTAGTGTCTCTACTTTAAAGAGTCCTCTCCTGCTGATGTTCAGGTGTATATCAGTATGTAGTGTCTCTACTTTAAAGAGTCCTCTCCTGCTGATGTTCAGGTGTATATCAGTATGTAGTGTCTCTACTTTAAAGAGTCCTCTCCTGCTGATGTTCAGGTGTATATCAGTATGTAGTGTCTCTACTTTAAAGAGTCCTCTCCTGCTGATGTTCAGGTGTATATCAGTATGTAGTGTCTCTACTTTAAAGAGTCCTCTCCTGCTGATGTTCAGGTGGATATCAGTATGTAGTGTCTCTACTTTAAAGAGTCCTCTCCTGCTGATGTTCAGGTGTATATCAGTATGTAGTGTCTCTACTTTAAAGAGTCCTCTCCTGCTGATGTTCAGGTGTATATCAGTATGTAGTGTCTCTACTTTAAAGAGTCCTCTCCTGCTGATGTTCAGGTGTATATCAGTATGTAGTGTCTCTACTTTAAAGAGTCCTCTCCTGCTGATGTTCAGGTGTATATCAGTATGTAGTGTCTCTACTTTAAAGAGTCCTCTCCTGCTGATGTTCAGGTGTATATCAGTATGTAGTGTCTCTACTTTAAAGAGTCCTCTCCTGCTGATGTTCAGGTGTATATCAGTATGTAGTGTCTCTACTTTAAAGAGTCCTCTCCTGCTGATGTTCAGGTGTATATCAGTATGTAGTGTCTCTACTTTAAAGAGTCCTCTCCTGCTGATGTTCAGGTGTATATCAGTATGTAGTGTCTCTACTTTAAAGAGTCCTCTCCTGCTGATGTTCAGGTGTATATCAGTATGTAGTGTCTCTACTTTAAAGAGTCCTCTCCTGCTGATGTTCAGGTGTATATCAGTATGTAGTGTCTCTACTTTAAAGAGTCCTCTCCTGCTGATGTTCAGGTGTATATCAGTATGTAGTGTCTCTACTTTAAAGAGTCCTCTCCTGCTGATGTTCAGGTGTATATCAGTATGTAGTGTCTCTACTTTAAAGAGTCCTCTCCTGCTGATGTTCAGGTGTATATCAGTATGTAGTGTCTCTACTTTAAAGAGTCCTCTCCTCCTGATGTTCAGGTGTATATCAGTATGTAGTGTCTCTACTTTAAAGAGTCCTCTCCTGCTGATGTTCAGGTGTATATCAGTATGTAGTGTCTCTACTTTAAAGAGTCCTCTCCTGCTGATGTTCAGGTGTATATCAGTATGTAGTGTCTCTACTTTAAAGAGTCCTCTCCTGCTGATGTTCAGGTGTATATCAGTATGTAGTGTCTCTACTTTAAAGAGTCCTCTCCTGCTGATGTTCAGGTGTATATCAGTATGTAGTGTCTCTACTTTAAAGAGTCCTCTCCTGCTGATGTTCAGGTGTATATCAGTATGTAGTGTCTCTACTTTAAAGAGTCCTCTCCTGCTGATGTTCAGGTGTATATCAGTATGTAGTGTCTCTACTTTAAAGAGTCCTCTCCTGCTGATGTTCAGGTGGATATCAGTATGTAGTGTCTCTACTTTAAAGAGTCCTCTCCTGCTGATGTTCAGGTGTATATCAGTATGTAGTGTCTCTACTTTAAAGAGTCCTCTCCTGCTGATGTTCAGGTGTATATCAGTATGTAGTGTCTCTACTTTAAAGAGTCCTCTCCTGCTGATGTTCAGGTGTATATCAGTATGTAGTGTCTCTACTTTAAAGAGTCCTCTCCTGCTGATGTTTCAGGTGTATATCAGTATGTAGTGTCTCTACTTTAAAGAGTCCTCTCCTGCTGATGTTCAGGTGGATATCAGTATGTAGTGTCTCTACTTTAAAGAGTCCTCTCCTGCTGATGTTCAGGTGTATATCAGTATGTAGTGTCTCTACTTTAAAGAATCCTCTCCTGCTGATGTTCAGGTGTATATCAGTATGTAGTGTCTCTACTTTAAAGAGTCCTCTCCTGCTGATGTTCAGGTGTATATCAGTATGTAGTGTCTCTACTTTAAAGAGTCCTCTCCTGCTGATGTTCAGGTGTATATCAGTATGTAGTGTCTCTACTTTAAAGAGTCCTCTCCTGCTGATGTTCAGGTGTATATCAGTATGTAGTGTCTCTACTTTAAAGAGTCCTCTCCTGCTGATGTTCAGGTGTACCTACTCTACCCTGTGTGTGTTGGCTTCTGAGGGTTGGGTGTGGGGGGGGAGCGGTTGTAATACTACGTCTAGACTTACCTCCAAAAGAGAAACATGATGGAACCACCTGGTGTTGAAGCGAAGACTGAGCTTTGATTTTGGTGAAACTAACAGGAATTGGGTGATTTCATGAAACTGAATCTCAGTGACGGAAACAAGTATTAAGGAATAACGTAAAAACTAATTTTGGCTGCATAAAGGATGTTTACCCCAAACTGCATCTGTGCTCATGGCTGTTCTGGTGGGGGGGGGTGACACGCAGCTGGATCAGGATAGAACATTCTTATATTCTATACAAAGAGCGTATAGTGAAGGATCAGCTGTTTTCTCTTCTCTGTTGGCTAAGATAGATATATTTATGTGTTTTACACGTTGCCCTAATCATCTGCTTTTACTCATTCTCAGAATCCAGATTTTTTTTCTCTAAATTCTCTCATTTTTTCCGATAATTCTAACTTTTTTTCCAAAATCCAAATTTGTTGAAAGAATTCTGTCTTTTTATTAAAATAATCAGACTTTTTATTTAAAGTCGGAGTGGATCAGCTGTTCTCTCTTCTCTGAAAACGGTGCTGGTGTAACGGGCTAAGTGTAAACGGTGCTGTTGTAACGGGCTAAGTGTAAACGGTGCTGTTGTAACGGGCTAAGTGTAACTGTGCTGTTGTAACGGGCTAAGTGTAAACGGTGCTGATGTAACGGGCTAAGTGTAAACTGCGCTGTTGTAACGGGCTAAGTGTAAACTGCGCTGTTGTAACGGGCTAAGTGTAAACTGCGCTGTTGTAACGGGCTAAGTGTAAACTGCGCTGTTGTAACGGGCTAAGTGTAAACTGTGCTGTTGTAGCGGGCTAAGTGTAAACGGTGCTGATGTAACGGGCTAAGTGTAAACGGTGCTGTTGTAACGGGCTAAGTGTAAACTGCGCTGTTGTAACGGGCTAAGTGTAAACTGCGCTGTTGTAACGGGCTAAGTGTAAACTGCGCTGTTGTAACGGGCTAAGTGTAAACTGCGCTGTTGTAACGGGCTAAGTGTAAACGGTGCTGTTGTAACGGGCTAAGTGTAAACTGTGCTGTTGTAGCGGGCTAAGTGTAAACGGTGCTGTTGTAACGGGCTAGTGTAAACTGTGCTGTTGTAACGGGCTAAGTGTAAACTGTGCTGTTGTAACGGGCTAAGTGTAAACTGTGCTGTTCTAACGGGCTAAGTGTAAACTGTGCTGTTGTAACGGGCTAAGTGTAAACGGTGCTGTTGTAACGGGCTAAGTGTAAACGGTGCTGTTGTAACGGGCTAAGTGTAAACTGTGCTGTTGTAACGGGCTAAGTGTAAACTGTGCTGTTGTAACGGGCTAAGTGCAAACTGTGCTGTTGTAACGGGCTAAGTGTAACTGTGCTGTTGTAACGGGCTAAGTGTAAACTGTGCTGTTGTAACGGGCTAAGTGTAAACTGTGCTGTTGTAACGGGCTAAGTGTAAACGGTGCTGTTGTAACGGGCTAAGTGTAAACGGTGCTGTTGTAACGGGCTAAGTGTAAACTGTGCTGTTGTAGCGGGCTAAGTGTAAACGGTGCTGTTGTAACGGGCTAAGTGCAAACGGTGCTGTTCTAACGGGCTAAGTGCAAACTGTGCTGTTGTAACGGGCTAAGTGCAAACTGTGCTGTTGTAACGGGCTAAGTGCAAACTGTGCTGTTGTAACGGGCTAAGTGCAAACTGTGCTGTTGTAATGGGCTAAGTGCAAACGGTGCTGTTGTAACGGGCTAAGTGCAAACTGTGCTGTTGTAACGGGCTAAGTGTAAACGGTGCTGTTGTAACGGGCTAAGTGCAAACTGTGCTGTTGTAACGGCTAAGTGCAAACTGTGCTGTTGTAGCGGGCTAAGTGCAAACGGTGCTGTTGTAACGGGCTAAGTGCAAACGGTGCTGTTGTAACGGGCTAAGTGTAAACTGTGCTGTTGTAACGGGCTAAGTGTAAACGGTGCTGTTGTAACGGGCTAAGTGTAAACGGTGCTGTTGTAACGGGCTAAGTGTAACGGTGCTGTTGTAACGGGCTAAGTGTAAACGGTGCTGTTGTAACGGGCTAAGTGTAAACGGTGCTGTTGTAACGGGCTAAGTGTAAACGGTGCTGTTGTAACGGGCTAAGTGCAAACTGTGCTGTCCTAACGGGCTAAGTGCAAACGGTGCTGTTGTAACGGGCTAAGTGTAAACGGTGCTGTTGTAACGGGCTAAGTGTAAACGGTGCTGTTGTAACGGGCTAAGTGCAAACGGTGCTGTTGTAACGGGCTAAGTGCAAACGGTGCTGTTGTAACGGGCTAAGTGTAAACTGTGCTGTTGTAATGGGCTAAGTGTAAACGGTGCTGTTGTAACGGGCTAAGTGTAACTGTTGCTGTTGTAATGGGCTAAGTGTAAACTGTGCTGTTGTAACGGGCCAAGTGTAAACTGTGCTGTTGTAACGGGCTAAGTGTAAACGGTGGTGTTGTAACGGGCCAAGTGCAAACGGTGCTGTTGTAACGGGCTAAGTGCAAACGGTGCTGTTGTAACGGGCTAAGTGCAAACGGTGCTGTTGTAACGGGCTAAGTGCAAACGGTGCTGTTGTAACGGGCTAAGTGTAAACGGTGCTGTTGTAACGGCTAAGTGCAAACGGTGCTGTTGTAACGGGCTAAGTGCAAACGGTGCTGTTGTAACGGGCTAAGTGTAAACTGTGCTGTTGTAACGGGCCAAGTGTAAACTGTGCTGTTGTAACGGGCTAAGTGTAAACGGTGGTGTTGTAACGGGCCAAGTGCAAACGGTGCTGTTGTAACGGGCTAAGTGCAAACGGTGCTGTTGTAACGGGCTAAGTGCAAACGGTGCTGTTGTAACGGGCTAAGTGTAAACGGTGCTGTTGTAACGGGCTAAGTGTGAATCCGTCTCTCCTGCCTGGACCTGCTTTATGGTTTTCACAATATCTTGAGTTCTTCTTTTACAACGTCACATTGCTTTGTTGCCTTACTTAATACACGTCAGAAAAAAGGGCTCGTTACCTTTTTGAACAGGTAACTAGTAACTGTACATGGAATACATGTTTAAATTAACCCGTCCCATCATGTTGTTGACATGATGACCTCACAAAGTAACTGTGACGCAGCCGTTCAGTCTAAGGAAATTAAACGTAGTTCTAAACTTAGCATATGACATCAGTGTGGATAAAACGTGAATACATGAATACCCTCGTGCCTCGTAACTCTCTGCAGGTATTTCCTAAGTGCTCCTGAGTCGATGGCTGGTTTATGAAGCACGCGGTAAATAATGCATTCTGGCTGAATTACGGCCGTGCGTCGGGAAACTTTGCAGCGTTCAAATCAAGAGTTAGAGTCGCTGTTTTCAGAGTCTGCAGAAATGAACAGACGGACAGAGGTGGGAAGTATTGGAGTACAAATACTTTGTCACTGTACCTAAACAAACTTTTCTGATATCAGTACTCTTTAAAGCAGCTGCTAGTTATGGG
>NW_027262936.1:15000-20451 GCF_902827115.2 Pseudochaenichthys georgianus
CTGTCTTCTTCGGCTGTTCCCTTTAGTGTCTACTTCCTCTCTGCCTTCTTCTGCTGTTCCCATTAGTGTTTACTTCCTGCCTGCCTTCTTCTGCTGTTCCCTTTAGTGTTTACTTCCTGTCTGTCTTCTTCTGCTGCTGTTCCCTTTAGTGTTGACTTCCTGTCTATCTGTCTTCTTCTTCTGCTGTTCCCTTTAGTGTTTACTTCCTCTCTGTCTTCTTCTGCTGTTCCCTTTAGTGTTTACTTCCTCTCTGCCTTATTCTGCTGTTCCCTTTAGTGTCTACTTCCTGTCTTCTTCTTCTGCTGTTCCCTTTAGTGTTTACTTCCTGTCTGTCTTCTTCTGCTGCTGTTCCCTTTAGTGTTGACTTCCTGTATATCTGTCTTCTTCTTCTGCTGTTCCCTTTAGTGTTTACTTCCTGCCTGCCTTCTTCTGCTGTTGTTCCCTTTAGTGTTGACTTCCTGTATATCTGTCTTCTTCTTCTGCTGTTCCCTTTAGTGTTTACTTCCTTTCTGTCTTCTTCTGCTGTTCCCTTTAGTGTTGACTTCCTCTCTGCCTTCTTCTGCTGTTCCCTTTAGTGTCTACTTCCTGTCTTCTTCTTCCGCTGTTCCCTTTAGTGTTTACTTCCTCTCTGTCTTCTTCTGCTGTTCCCTTAAGTGTTTACTTCCTCTCTGTCTTCTTCTGCTGTTCCCTGAAGTGTTTACTTCCTGTCTGTCTTCTTCTGCTGTTCCCTTTAGTGTTTACTTCCTGTATGTCTCCTTCTGCTGTTCCCTTTAGTGTTTACTTCCTCTCTGTCTTCTTCTGCTGTTCCCTTAAGTGTTTACTTCCTCTCTGTCTTCTTCTGCTGTTCCCTGAAGTGTTTACTTCCTGTCTGTCTTCTTCTGCTGTTCCCTTTCGTGTTGACTTCCTGTATGTCTCCTTCTGCTGTTCCCTTTAGTGTTTACTTCCTGTATGTCTCCTTCTGCTGTTCCCTTTAGTGTTTACTTCCTCTCTGCCTTCTTCTGCTGTTCCCTTTAGGGTTTACTTCCTCTATGCCTTCTTCTGTTGTTCCCTTTAGTGTCTACTTCCTGTCTGTCTTCTTCCGCTGTTCCCTTTAGTGTTTACTTCCTCTCGGTCTTCTTCTGCTGTTCCCTTAAGTGTTTACTTCCTCTCTGTCTTCTTCTGCTGTTCCCTGAAGTGTTTACTTCTTGTCTGTCTTCTTCTGCTGTTCCCTTTAGTGTCTACTTCCTGTCTTCTTCTTCTGCTGTTCCCTTTAGTGTTTACTTACACTCTGTCTTCTTCTGCTGTTCCCTTAAGTATTTACTTCCTCTCTGTCTTCTTCTCTGTTCCCTTTAGTGTTTACTTCCTCTCTGCCTTCTTCTGCTGTTCCCTTAAGTGTTTACTTCCTGTCTGTCTTCTCTGTTCCCTTTAGTGTTGACTTCCTGTCTGTCTTCTTCTTCTGCTGTTCCCTTTAGTGTTTACTTCCTGTCTTCTTCTTCTGCTGTTCCCTTAAGTGTTTACTTCCTCTCTGTCTTCTTCTGCTGTTCCCTGAAGTGTTTACTTCCTGTCTGTCTTCTTCTGCTGTTCCCTTTAGTGTTGACTTCCTGTATGTCTCCTTCTGCTGTTCCCTTTAGTGTTGACTTCCTGTATGTCTCCTTCTGCTGTTCCCTTTAGTGTTTACTTCCTCTCTGCCTTCTTCTGCTGTTCCCTTTAGTGTCTACTTCCTGTCTTCTTCTTCTGCTGTTCCCTGAAGTGTTTACTTCCTGTCTGTCTTCTTCTGCTGTTCCCTTTAGTGTTGACTTCCTGTATGTCTCATTCTGCTGTTCCCTTTAGTGTTTACTTCCTCTCTGCCTTCTTCTGCTGTTCCCTTTAGTGTCTACTTCCTGTCTTCTTCTTCTGCTGTTCCCTTTAGTGTTTACTTCCTCTCTGCCTTCTTCTGCTGTTCCCTTTAGTGTCTACTTCCTGTCTTCTTCTTCTGCTGTTCCCTTTAGTGTTTACTTCCACTCTGTCTTCTTCTGCTGTTCCCTTTAGTGTTTACTTCCACTCTGTCTTCTTCTGCTGTTCCCTTAAGTATTTACTTCCTCTCTGTCTTCTTCTCTGTTCCCTTTAGTGTTTACTTCCTCTCTGCCTTCTTCTGCTGTTCCCTTAAGTGTTTACTTCCTGTCTGTCTTCTCTGTTCCCTTTAGTGTTTACTTCCTGTCTGTCTTCTCTGTTCCCTTTAGTGTTTACTTCCTGTCTGTCTTCTTCTACGGTTCCCTTAAGTGTTTACTTCCTGCCTGTCTTCGCTGTTCCCTTTAGTGTTTACTTCCTGTCTGTCTTCTTCTACTGTTCCCTTTAGTCCCTTGATCCGAGTATCCTCCTTACCATTTAGCTAACGTAAAATAGCACACCAAAAGATTGGAAAAATCGACTTTTCAATAACGCTATATAATACAAATATATATCAAACCCATATTCTATAGCATGTTATGCTGTATTTAGACCTGTGTGTCAGTTAGAGACCAGTCTGTTTATGCCTGACCCCATTTAGAGCTTGAATCGACATCCATTAGGCTCACTCAATGTACCGTCTTATTCATGGACTATTGGTTTCAGGGTCAGTTGGTGGTCTGTGCGATAATTAAGCTGAGTTCATTCAATGACATTACCAACACACTTTCACCAAGGAAAAAACAATTTAACAAGATGCGAAACACTTTTAGATAGATACATAGATAGAGTACTTTATTGATCCCAATTTGAGAAATGTTTGCGTTGCAGTAGCATAAAAAACAAGGCAATGTACATACGAGAAATTAAGACACTAGAACTTTTACGAGAACTGAGACAAGTCCCGGAACATTTGCTGAAACACTTTTACAAACTAGAGAATCAAACCGGAAAGGGAATGCCCATCATACTGGAAGTGATAGACTCAAACTTAAAGGTGGGGTAGGTAAGTTTCAGAAACCGGCTCGAGATACACTTTTTGTTATATTCCATGGAATGCTCTTCACATCCCGATAGCAATGAATATCTGAAGTGCTTTGACGAAAAATCCATAAAAAAATGTCATCCGTAGAAGCCGTAATACTGTAGAAAGTAAAACCGATTGGACGGCCTACCTGCCTGTCAGCCTTCCATCGGGGCACAAACTGATCTCGTGCCCTCATTGGTCGTGTGCGCGTTCGTGTGTGCTGGGGGAGGGGCTCTGTGAGGAAGTGGCAGATTTTCTCCGGTTGTGTATTTTCAAATTGTAGCGATCTCGAGCCGGTTGCTCAAACTTACCTACCCCACCTTTAAGTTTGTTTTGGCGGAAAGACCACCGGTACCTATGGACCCTACGAGCGTGTTTACTGTAGTTAAACATGTTTTGTCCGTTTTGTGGAAACCACCTGGACCAAGTGACACGGTTTTGCTTTTCGTGGGGAGGATCTCTGTAGTGCTTAAAGGACACGGACCAGACGGGTGGACCAAGCGCACACGGGACATCGAAACAGTGTTGAAGTCTGGTCCTTCGGTATGGTCCATGCCCTTTACGCACTCCAGAGATTGTCCACAAGATGAGCAAAACCAGCAAGACATCCATCCGCTATAGCTTTTAATTTAAATATAAATCAACGCCCATCTTCAATGACTTGTGATGGTTGCCTGACTGATCATCATATGTGGGATCCTTGTAGATAAAAAATGCACGGTATCCCTAAGACTTCAGAATCTGTCTTTGACGCCAGGTGTAAGAGATATTTACCCAAAGCGTGGCGGGCCATGACGTGGAGGTGATATGAACCGATGGGCTGCTCTCATGTTTACCCTGTATGACTTCCTGCTGACTCATCGCGGGGTTTCCAGTGAGCGTACATCACAGATCTGCTGATCACGCTAAACTTCCCTCCCTCCGCAACGCCAACGTGTAATGCGTTTTGTTTCTGCTAAAGAAGCACTCTCATCCAGACGCAGGGCGAACATGGGAGGAACCCATCTGGTTATATTACCTCCAGGTCACGGCACGCCACTTTCTGGGTGATAATATCTGCCGTCATTTGCCTTTAAGCTTTAAGAATACGGTGCTTTTTTAATCCAGAAGGAGCCCAACTACGATACGATGCGTCCGTTAGGAAAACCAGCACAAGGCATTGGAGATGGACGATTGGCGTCGATTTATAGTTAATATCTTAATATATATATATATATACTTCATCAATATCTCCCAGGTCTCAAGATATATCCAGAGCCTGTCTCTGATTGGCTGAAACACCAAACAGATCATTGCAGCATTACCCATAATCCCCTCTGTTTCAGCCTTGTTTCCAAAGTGCTGATTCTCTGAAACTTTCAGAGTCTCTTTACACAGAGGGGACACGTGTTGATGTAGAAGAGACATGGAGAAGAGGGGACACATGTTGATGTAGAAGAGACACGGAGAAGAGGGGACACATGTTGATGTAGAAGAGACGTGAAGAAGAGGGGACACATGTTGATGTAGAAGAGACATGGAGAAGAGGGGACACATGTTGATGTAGAAGAGACACGGAGAAGAGGGGACACATGTTGATGTAGAAGAAGACGTTAAGAAGAGGGGACACATGTTGATGTAGAAGAGACATGGAGAAGAGGGGACACATGTTGATGTAGAGGAGACATGAAGAAGAGGGGACACATGTTGATGTGGAAGAGACATGAAGAAGAGGGGACACATGTTGATGTAGAAGAGACATGAAGAAGAGGGGACACATGTTGATGTAGAAGAGACACGGAGAAGAGGGGACACATGTTGATGTAGAAGAGACGTGAAGAAGAGGGGACACATGTTGATGTAGAAGAGACATGGAGAAGAGGGGACACATGTTGATGTAGAAGAGACATGGAGAAGAGGGGACACATGTTGATGTAGAAGAGGACATGAAGAAGAGGGGACACGTGTTGATGTAGAAGAGACATGAAGAAGAGGGGACACATGTTGATGTAGAAGACACATGAAGAAGAGGGGACACATGTTGATGTAGAAGAGACATGAAGAAGAGGGGACACATGTTGATGTAGAAGAGACATGAAGAAGAGGGGACACATGTTGATGTAGAAGAGACATGAAGAAGAGGGGACACATGTTGATGTAGAAGAGACATGGAGAAGAGGGGACACATGGTGATGTAGAAGAGACATGGAGAAGAGGGGACACATGCTGATGTAGAAGAGACATGAAAAAGAGGGGACACATGTTGATGTAGAAGAGACATGGAGAAGAGGGGACACATGTTGATGTAGAAGAGACATGGAGAAGAGGGACACATGTTGATGTAGAAGAGACATGAAGAAGAGGGGGACACATGTTGATGTAGAAGAGACATGGAGAAGAGGGGACACATGTTGATGTGGAAGAGACATGAAGAAGAGGGGACACATGTTGATGTGGAAGAGACATGAAGAAGAGGGGACACATGTTGATGTAGAAGAGATATGTAGAAGAGACATGGAGAAGAGGGGACACATGTTGAT
>NW_027262937.1:0-20342 GCF_902827115.2 Pseudochaenichthys georgianus
AATACAATTTAATCAAGTTATTTTTGATAAAACTATTGACAAATATTACTAAAAACATATTTAAAAAAATATATAAAGAAAAATATAATTTGTTTTAATGTTTTTAAATATTATTTTGTAGAATATCTTAGGCCCTCAGAGACAGGCTCGCCACTGGTAAAAATCTCTCATACACACATGTGAAACGCTCTCACAGACACACACAGCAGCGTTGCAGTCGGGAGGAAAAGCAATGTGGAGAGAGAGAGAGAGAGAGAGCGAGAGAGAGAGAGAGAGAGAGAGAGAGAGAGAGCGAGAGAGAGAGAGAGAGAGAGAGAGAGAGCACACCTTTATCTATTTAATAAAGTTGTAAAAAATAAAGTAAGAAATCATTCCAATGTGTACTATAGGACAGTAAAAAATGTAAAAGGGGAGGGATTAGTCAAATATGCATAAATAAAAAGAAAGAATGCTAACTAGGTAACATAAGATAAGAATAAACAAGTTTAAATGATTTGTTGTGATCATATTCTAAAGATGTTTGGATTATTGAAAAGTATACAGCTCCCTTTCATCCGAGTGTTGAGAGCTGTATCCATACATTCATGTTGTGCTAAAAGTAGGGCTGCTCGATTATGGCAAAAATCATAATCTCGATTATTTGGGTCAATAATTGATATCACGATTATTAAAAACGATTAACCATTTACTTTGAAAAACATCAATTTATTGAAGAAAATAATTTGAAAAGTATGTTTTTAACAGTTGATTACCTGAACTTTAAGTATAATTCAACTGGAAAACCTATTTAAAAATAAATAAAATCGTTTTATTTCGATTATGTTGTTTTCATAATCGTTGCAAGCCAAAATCGTAATTGCGATTAAAATACGATTTAATTGAGCAGCCCTAGCTCAAAGTGCACCAGATTGATGCATTCAACTTCTTCCTGGGGGTGCATGCCCCCGGACCCCCCTAGAGGATGTGACGTCCACCACCAAATAAAGCAGGTTAAAATAATTAGATTGCATCCATGTAAACACTGCAAACGGGTCCCACAGACCCAAACTGCACTCAAAGGTTAAAGGTAGCATATAATAATGTTAAAATGGGCTAAATATATACACTGCAAAAAACTAAAAGAGGAGTAAAAGTAGCTCACGACTTGTTTTATTTTTTGAAAGTAGCTCTCATCCTAAAAAAGGTTGGAGACCCCGTTATAGAACGATACATTTGACAATGTTAAGCTTTCCATTTGATTGGAGCGATGAGGAGCAGGTGGGGCTTGAAAAGGCCCACCTGTTCAAAGCGGGGACTGACAGAAAAAGTTTGAGAACCACTGAAGTAACATAACACATTTTTTTCATCAGATTACAGTTTCATTCCTTCAAAATGGGGATTACTAGCAGGATTACAAAGTTTAAATACGTTATAACAATGCATGTGTTTACACCAGTTTAATCAGCAGCAGCGTGACTTTGTGCTGACGGTGCTAATAATAGAGAGGCAGGAAACAATAGCGCTGCACTTTGTCAGTAATTCATTTATACAAACAGTCTGTGGTTATGGCGCGTGACAGAAATCACATGGTTGGTGTGTGATCTCAGTCTCAGCTCGAACAGCAAAGCTTCTCCATGGCAGGTCCATCTGTTGAAATATGCAAAGTGCAAGATGGTCGTTCCTGCTGAGAACTCAATATTAACGTCTCCACCGCTAAGCTAAAGGTGGCTAATGTTGGGCTATAGAGGAACTACAGCACGGTCACATGACTTCACGTCTCCACCGCTAAGCTAAAGGAGGCTAATGTTGGGCTATAAAGGAACTACAGCACGGTCACATGACTTCACGTCTCCACCGCTAAGCTAAAGGGGCTAATGTTGGGCTATAAAAGGAACTACAGCACGGTCACATGACTTCACGTCACCACCGCTAAGCTAAAGGAGGCTAATGTTGGGCTATAAAGGAACTACAGCACGGTCACATGACTTCACGTCTCCACCGCTAAGCTAAAGGAGGCTAATGTTGGGCTATAAAAGGAACTACAGCACGGTCACATGACTTCACGTCTCCACCGCTAAGCTAAAGGAGGCTAATGTTGGGCTATAAAGGAACTACAGCACGGTCACATGACTTCACGTCACCACCGCTAAGCTAAAGGTGGCTAATGTTGGGCTATAAAGGAACTACAGCACGGTCACATGACTTCACGTCTCCACCGCTAAGCTAAAGGTGGCTAATGGTAGCGTGATGACTTTTTAATTTAGACATTTTTTGCAACGGCCATTTTTAAATCCGCCAGTGGGATATTTACTGATGTATTTTATGTGGCAGAATAGAAATCTCTTCAGCTTGAGTAACCATGGACCTTATTTCAGGGTAACAACGAAAAAAACATTCAGAAAACCATTGACATGCAGACAAGGGGACAGGAAGTGATGAAATGTCTTTTCGGACTCATTTCTGCACAGGTGTATCAACCAACTCTCCAGCTAGGACGCAGTTTTCCACAGAGCATATAGTTACTGGATAGCACACACACATCTTCTCATTAAAACGCCTACAGTGTCTTTTCACAACTCTTTAAATAAACCCTCCGCCGTGAAATCACCTGCCACGACCCGCGGCTGCTGGAATGTGTGAAACTGAAACAGGATGCTCTGCCTTCCCATAATGAACGCATGAAGTTTCCTCATCTCCTCAGTCTGGCTCAGAGAGTGAGTCTCTTTGTGCTCAGGTCTACATGGCACATGGTTACGGTAACATGTGAAGATCCATAATACATCAGAGGGGCTTTCCCTCCACGTCACGGCCCGCCCCTTTTGGGGGGAATATCTGCCGTCCTTCGACTGGCGGTGAACACAGATTCTGAGGCCAATCAGGTAAAAAAGTAGGAATACTGGAGCCCAATTATGATAGTCAGACGGGCAAATAATTACACGATGGGATTGGAGATCAGTCATCTGTGTGGATATGGTGTACTTAGGTATAGGTACTGACAGGTGCTAACACGCAACAACGACCAATTCACATTTACATCAGGACAAACACGCTGCAGATACAAAAACACAAACGTTCCAAAACACATGAATCAGAATCAAGTGTATTGCCACATACCAGTGCTTCTCAAAGTGTGGTCCGCGGAACACTGGTGGTCCGTGAGCGCCCCCTAGTGGTCCGTGAGTATATTGGTAAAATTTCACATTTGAAAGAAATACATTTATTTAAGTTTTTCGCACTCTCGCGGGAATATCTCCGCAATGGAGCGAGCTTAAGTTTCACTTTTGATTGCATGAGATAGCCCAGATAAACACCTTCATCACACATGTTGCCACTTGTTTGTACCATTTTCAGGCGATTTGTAAAAAACGATGTGTTTTTGGAAATGTGTGGAGTTAGGTGGTCCGCGAGTGTTTTTTTATTGGTTAGGTGGTCCTTGGTATGAAAAAGTTTGAGAAACACTGTGATATACACATACAAGGAATTTGCTTTGGTATCTGGTGGTGCGAACATAAACAATCTAAAAAGTAAGTTGCACAGGTACAAAAAAGGAAATGTATAAGGATAATAAAAAATACGTATTTTTAAGAAACAATTTTGCATTTAAAAAGTTTTTACACAACATTTCAATTTAACTTTATCAATAACCTTAAAAGCTAAAAAACAAAAACACTGAATGAAGAAACGTCTTCAGAAACTTGAGGAAACATGCGCAAATAAAGAAAGCTGAGCGCATAAAAAACAACAAATCCTTTGCTTGGGTAGGAACTGAACAGGTTTTAGCACGTGAAGTGATACAGCCAACCTTAGGCTGCGGCCCCACGAGGACGAATTCGGTCGTTTGCGTTACTGTTTAGTGTCATATAGACCGTTCGGCCACACGAGGACGACCGAATGCGGCACTAAACGACTGAGGAAACGACAATGGGTCCCAAGGTGGATAGAAAGGCATACGCCACTCTCTGGGGGGTCAAACAGCTCCGTGTGTGCGCCCTATACAGACATTTTCAGATCACTGATTGCGCAATAGCCCCGCCTCTCCCCACCTCTTCTGCTCACCTCCGCTTACCCCGCGCCAGTGCTGAAGTGTTTCGCCACCAACAACAACAACAATGGCGGATCGCAGAGTTGCTATCGTGCTCCGGACGCTATTGACCATGCTGCAGTTGTTTGTGCAACATCTACAGCAATAATGATGAGGCAATAGCCCCGCCTCTCCCCACCTCTGCTGCTCACCCCACGTCAAAGTAAACTGCATCCTGAATTCAGATTATTTATCTTTCTCTCGCGAGTGAAGTCTAATCTGACAGGACGGAGACACGCAGCTCTGCTCACCTGCAGCTCCTCCCTCTGCAGCAACACACACACTTCAAGTCAGATCATCACCCTTAGCTATTTTAATTACCTCTCAAACTAAACTAGTTATAAATATGTTTATTTTTACTGTCGGCCGGGTCACTGATTACTGGATGAGCTGCTGCATGAGACAGACACTGACGCTGTCCGAAGAGAGGGAGGAAAAAGAGAGGCTCCGTGTATTTTATTATTATATTATATAGAGTCGTTATTCATTTGTTTTAAAGCTCAATAAATAATAAAGAAGACCTTTGACCGGCACTTTTATAATTGTGTCCGGAAGATTTCAACTTTAATACACGCTGACTGGCGAAAAACTCTGCCCGGTTCCCTCGGCCCCCACCAAACAGAAGGGCAACCATGACAACCATGCTTCTTCGCTGCTTTTGTGGAGGAAGTTACAGCGCCACCTACAGCCTTAAGCAGTCCCATTCCTTAAATCAATATTGGCTCAAGGAAGCTGGGAAACCCTGATATGTGTCGATCTGTCTCTGCACTGATAGCAATGTTTGAATTCACAGTTTGCTTGAGTCATCTGCCCCTCATACGTTAGTTTAGATCAAGCCATACATCTGACTAGCACATGGTTATAACTCGAATAACAACACCTCCAAGTTGCCTTTTTTCAAAGTAGTTGAAACAGCTGTCTTGTTGGAAGTCGTAGAAGTCTCTGTCATTTCTTCATTTTTGTCATTTCAGTCTTTATTTCAAACAGATACAAACAATAACAAATACAGAATAACAAATGTGAAAAGCAGAATACCGTATTGTTAAAATACAGTATTTATCCACATTCATGATAATATTTATATATTCAACAAAGAAAAGTCTTCATATTAATATTAATAAATCATGTGTCCGAAAGGGAGCAGAAGGAAGTGCTTATTAATTCCAACGCCTTACTTGATCAATGATGTCCTTTAAATCATTATATATTATTATACATTATATATATTATATATTATATATTTATATACATTTATACATACATATTGGGGATGTAACGATATATCGAATATCGCGGTAAATAAATGTCTCAATACCGTCGTGAGACAAAATGTACCACGATTTATTTATTTAAAAAAAAAAAAAATGTGTAAACCTTTATTGAACCAGAACCAGGTGGTCCCATTGAGATCATCGATCGAGGGAGACCTGTCCAGCATGGCAGCAAGTAGGTTACAACATGAACCTAAAACAACAGAACACAAAAGGACATGTTATTTACAGGGCTACATGTACACACCTAGAGACATGGACAAGTACCAACAGTATGTTTATATCTCTGTCAATAAGCCTCACCTTCTTGGCAACAACTGTATTGTGTTTGAAGTGGTGGAGAGACGATGCTCAGTTTGACCCACTGCTGTCCCCCATGGCCAAAGCATGTCTCTCTGTCCCAGCAACACCAGTACCAAGCGAGAGAGTGTTTCCACAGCAGGGGGTTTTGCAAACGCCCAAACATCCCAGCTTCTACCTGGACATGTGGACGTGCTCATCTTCCTGAAAGATAACCTTGATGACGCTGAGTGAGTGAGTTAGAGTTGAGTGAAACTTGATTTATCCTATTGCAGGGTCTGATTATTATATTGTTGAAACTTTAAAATACTACTATCTACTAAAATGCTGTACGAATCAGATTTATTATTTAATAAAGAAAAAAAATATATAGAAACAAATTCACATTTTTTCCTTTATTTTTCAATATCGTGATAAATATCGTCCCGTGGACTTCTTATCGCGATATTATCGTACCGTGAGTTTTTTGTATCGTTACATCCCTTGTACATATACAATCATTTCTCATCTTCAATCACCTCTCTTTCTTCATTCTCCTAGTTTTCCCAAAAAGTGTTTCTGTGCATCCTTTTGAACTGAAGTATGCTTTGTTTTAACTGCTGCTCCAACCCATTCCACAAAGTCACCCACAGGTTGTTATACTCATACTTCTCAGAGTTGTTCTGACCTTGAGTTGTTTAAAATGTAGATTTCCTCTCAAATGACACCCCCCCTCTCTGTCTAAGAACAATGTTTTTAATGTCCTAGTAAGTAGATTATGTCTGGCTCTGTACAGGATGTGTGCCGTTTTAAATTGAACCAGATCAGTGAACTTCAATGTGAGTGACTTCAAAAAGTACGTGTTCAAGATATCCAACATTATTGATAACTCTTATATGTTAAGATGTTGGATTAAGGGCAGTGCCTTTATCACAACCCGGCTACACGGATTAACACAATGGTTAATATTCAGCTTTTTATATAAAAATAGTTGTGCGTGCCGTATCAAAGGTCACAGTGTGATGTGGACGTAGGTCACAGAGTGTCCTTAATCTGGCAGCACGGGCAAAGCCTCCTCGCAGCGTTTCATAAGAAGAACTCCCAGTGCTTTTTACTATGCTAATAATATGTAGGTTTTATTTGTAGAGTGCGTTTCAGGGTACTCAAAGACACTCAGTTTACGGGTTCAAACTCTTTAAACAACATTGAAATAACACTCGTAAAATAAATAAAGCGCAACATTAATAACGAACTAAAAGCAGATCTGGAGAGGTGAGTTTTGAAGAGTTGAGATTTAAATAAAGACGGATGTGTTAGGCCAGTGATTTCCAGGTCAGGTGTACCGTGGAAATGTCACTTAATAAAATCCATCAGTGTCCCGTGGTCCCAAGCTAGCTTAAGCCTCATCTCATGAAACACCCGTCACTTAGCAACAAGAACACAGACTGTTCTGTTCGCCTGTGTAAACAAACGGAGGAACAGGTAGCTGTTATGAGGAAAGACTTCGGACCCTAACCGCACCAGCGCTTTTCCCCTTCTAGCTCCGAGCGGGAGCTTTTCTGGTTCAGCTCCGGTTTCCCTTTCTGCTCCCGCTCTGCTCACACCGCCCGGAGCTGCCGCTGCTGCGTCATGGCGTCACCGTTTACGTGCCCGCTTCATAAAATCCAAACCGCGCGGAAATCCCTCACATCGACAACAACAACAATGGCCGATTGTATTGAAGAGCTGTTCGCTTTGGTTATCCTCTTACGCAACGACATGGAAGGCATCGGACGACTTTACAAGGGATGACTTTACTTGGAACTTTACAAACATCACATGTGAAATGCAAGACTTCTTTGTGGTCTTCAGAATCTACTTCAACGACGAATCTGCCCCACCTCGACGTAAGAGAGACATCTGACAGCCGTAGAGCGAGGAGATAAAGGTCCAACGCTCACAGCCGACTGACAGCCGTAGAGCGAGGAGATAAAGGTCCAACGCTCACAGCCGACTGACAGCCGTAGAGCGAGGAGATAAAGGTCCAACGCTCACAGCCGACTGACAGCCGTAGAGCGAGGAGATAAAGGTCCAACGCTCACAGCCGACTGACAGCCGTAGAGCGAGGAGATAAAGGTCCAACGCTCACAGCCGACTGACAGCCGTAGAGCGAGGAGATAAAGGTCCAACGCTCACAGCCGACTGACAGCCGTAGAGCGAGGAGATAAAGGTCCAACGCTCACAGCCGACTGACAGCCGTAGAGCGAGGAGATAAAGGTCCAACGCTCACAGCCGACTGACAGCCGTAGAGCGAGGAGATAAAGGTCCAACGCTCACAGCCGACTGACAGCCGTAGAGCGAGGAGATAAAGGTCCAACGCTCACAGCCGACTGACAAGCCGTAGAGCGAGGAGATAAAGGTCCAACGCTCACAGCCGACTGACAGCCGTAGAGCGAGGAGATAAAGGTCCAACGCTCACAGCCGACTGACAGCCGTAGAGCGAGGAGATAAAGGTCCAACGCTCACAGCCGACTGACAGCCGTAGAGCGAGGAGATAAAGGTCCAACGCTCACAGCCGACTGACAGCCGTAGAGCGAGGAGATAAAGGTCCAACGCTCACAGCCGACTGACAGCCGTAGAGCGGGGAGATAAAGGTCCAACGCTCACAGCCGACTGACAGCCGTAGAGCGAGGAGATAAAGGTCCAACGCTCACAGCCGACTGACAGCCGTAGAGCGAGTAGATAAAGGTCCAACACTCACAGCCGACTGACAGCCGTAGAGCAAGGAGATAAAGGTCCAACGCTCACAGCCGACTGACAGCCGTAGAGCGAGGAGATAAAGGTCCAACGCTCACAGCCGACTGACAGCCGTAGAGCGAGGAGATAAAGGTCCAACGCTCACAGCCGACTGACAGCCGTAGAGCGAGGAAATAAAGGTCCAACGCTCACAGCCGACTGACAGCCGTAGAGCGAGGAGATAAAGGTCCAACGCTCACAGCCGACTGACAGCCGTAGAGCGAGGAGATAAAGGTCCAACGCTCACAGCCGACTGACAGCCGTAGAGCGAGGAGATAAAGGTCCAACGCTCACAGCCGACTGACAGCCGTAGAGCGAGGAGATAAAGGTCCAACGCTCACAGCCGACTGACAGCCATAGAGCGAGGAGATAAAGGTCCAACGCTCACAGCCGACTGACAGCCGTAGAGCGAGGAGATAAAGGTCCAACGCTCACAGCCGACTGACAGCCGTAGAGCGAGTAGATAAAGGTCCAACACTCACAGCCGACTGACAGCCGTAGAGCGAGGAGATAAAGGTCCAACGCTCACAGCCGACTGACAGCCGTAGAGCGAGGAGATAAAGGTCCAACGCTCACAGCCGACTGACAGCCGTAGAGCGAGGAGATAAAGGTCCAACGCTCACAGCCGACTGACAGCCGTAGAGCGAGGAGATAAAGGTCCAACGCTCACAGCCAACTGACAGCCGTAGAGCGAGGAGATAAAGGTCCAACACTCACAGCCGACTGACAGCCGTAGAGCGAGGAGATAAAGGTCCAACGCTCACAGCCGACTGACAGCCGTAGAGCGAGGAGATAAAGGTCCAACGCTCACAGCCGACTGACAGCCGTAGAGCGAGGAGATAAAGGTCCAACGCTCACAGCCGACTGACAGCCGTAGAGCGAGGAGATAAAGGTCCAACGCTCACAGCCGACTGACAGCCGTAGAGCGAGGAGATAAAGGTCCAACGCTCACAGCCGACTGACAGCCGTAGAGCGAGGAGATAAAGGTCCAACACTCACAGCCGACTGACAGCCATAGAGTGAGGAGATAAAGGTCCAACGCTCACAGCCGACTGACAGCCGTAGAGCGAGGAGATAAAGGTCCAACACTCACAGCCGACTGACAGCCGTAGAGCGAGGAGATAAAGGTCCAACGCTCACAGCCGACTGACAGCCGTTGAGCGAGGAGATAAAGGTCCAACGCTCACAGCCGACTGACAGCCGTAGAGCGAGGAGATAAAGGTCCAACGCGAATAGATGTTGTACATATTAAAGTACTTGAAGCTCATATTAAAGTACAGGAAGCTCATATTAAAGTATGTGTTGTACATATTAAACAACACTCAACCAGCAGCAACATCCAGGATCCTCTTGTCTTTTTGCTCTTCGTAATGATAGTTCCCGTCTTCTGTCGTCGATGGAAAGTTGCTCTGTGGACACAGGCCTGAGCCATGCGAATGCTGCTTCCTCTCTATCTCTCTGTTATCTACCATCACAGGGCCAATGATGCATTACTGACACCCTCACACCCTTCGAGCTTAAAGTTATTCTGGTCTTTTCATTTCAGCAGTCGTTCAAATCTATTCCCAGTTTCAGGATGTCACATATATGAGTTTTATAATCACTTAAGCTGCTTGGCTGTTCCTCAGAAACACTTCGGAGCGAAGCATTGTCTTATAGAGTCTTCTTCTCTTTCTTAAGACCCTCTGGATGGGCTCTCTACGATGTGTTCTCACTTGTCCCATTTAGGAATTCCCTCTGGGACGGATCAGTGCTGAGTCAGAGACAGAGATTAGAGCTAGAGTAGAGATCGTGCAGATTTCAAATCACACTTATTACATTTCTGATTTTTGATGCAATTTTGGTCAGAGAAAAAAAAATCTTTAATTGATTACCTTAGTTACAATTGTAAGAACTAGTGGAATGAAATCAAGTATATTTACTTAAAGGTGGGGTAGGTCATTTTGGAGAAACCAGCTCGAGTGCGCTAGAATTTGAAAATACACAGCTGTAACAAATCTGCCACTTCCTGTCAGAGCCCCTCCTCCAACACACAGGAACGCGCACATGACCAATGAGGGCACGAGGTAAGTTTGTGCCCCGATGGAAGGCTGACAGGCAGGTAGGCCATCCAGTTACTTTAGCCGGCTCAGATGATTGGTCGTGCTTTTTACAGCTCCACAGCTTCCATTGATGACATGTTTTTATGGATTTGTTGTCAAAGCACTTCAGATATTCATTGCTATCGGACGTTAAGAACATTCCATGGAATATAGCAACAAGTGTTATCCAGTATTAACCTCTCCTGTAGTGTGTTCTGTAGATTTTAGTGCATGTAAATTAGGGCTGCACGATATATCGTGTCGTGACTATAATCGTGTTATGCGCATACGCGATATTGACATCGCAGGACGTTTTTATTTTATTTAAATGTCCTTTTTTATTAGGACGTGCGATATTAAATAGGCAAATGAACTCAAACACGTCATGTTACAATTATTTTGCTGCTTGCTACAGAAGGAAAACTCGCGCGGCTCTCATGGGGTACTCGAGTGAGTGACATGCCGGCTCTGCATGCACAGCGAACCACCAATCACAAACATTCTTGATCAGATCACAGCCGGATAACCGAGCTAGCTCAGGTTCTGATAACTTAAGATCCAGACGTCCGCGGCTAAAATCCTTCATCCGGTTAAATATTGTAAAAAAAATACCAATTGTATCGCATTGAAGTTCAAGAAAGGATGGTTTGCGGACAAAGAAAACTGTCTTTTCTTCAATTCCTGTATGTTTTCATATCGCAATATATATATATATATCGCAGGAGAAGAAAATATCGCAATGTCAGTTTTTTCCAATATCGTGCAGCCCTAATGTGAATGGTCTGCAAAGGCTAAAATCCCCGTGTCGCCTCCTCCAATTCCCGTACAAGCAACATTTAACATTGAACAGATCTGTCGTTTATTTTTGGTGAGAAACAGAATCATTCAACTCTATAGCAGTTATACTGTAAACAAAGAAAGGCCATCTTTTTACTTGTCTTACTTTAATTAAATACCTTGAGATACTTCTGTACTTCAACTCAATGCAGGACTTTTACTTGAATGGAGTATTTTCAGACCATAGTATTTCTATTGTTACTTCTTCCACCACTGATAGTAAGAACTGAGAATAGTAATCCTGTGAAAACACATATTTCTGTCTGTGGTTTGTCCTCTCTGTCCACGTAACAGCCCCCCCACTGTTTGTGTCTCACCTCGAGCCAAGCTGAGAAACCATATGTGTGGAACAGGAGAGAAGGCAGATGGTAGTTACTGCTTATTGTTGACTCCATGTCTTATGATCCTGTTCCCCCGCAAGACCTCTGTGATGGTTTGCCCCAATTTAGTTTCTATTTTTATTCTGTTTGCCTGTAAAGCTGACAGGTTTCCTCATGGCCCGAATCCAGCAACACTCACAGAGCCCTATCTAGCTCAGATGCAGGTGTATATCAGTATGTAGTGTCTCTACTTTAAAGAGTCCTCTCCTGCTGATGTTCAGGTGTATATCAGTATGTAGTGTCTCTACTTTAAAGAGTCCTCTCCTGCTGATGTTCAGGTGTATATCAGTATGTAGTGTCTCTACTTTAAAGAGTCCTCTCCTGCTGATGTTCAGGTGTATATCAGTATGTAGTGTCTCTACTTTAAAGAGTCCTCTCCTGCTGATGTTCAGGTGTATATCGGTATGTAGTGTCTCTACTTTAAAGAGTCCTCTCCTGCTGATGTTCAGGTGTATATCAGTATGTAGTGTCTCTACTTTAAAGAGTCCTCTCCTGCTGATGTTCATGTGTATATCAGTATGTAGTGTCTCTACTTTAAAGAGTCCTCTCCTGCTGATGTTCAGGTGTATATCCGTATGTAGTGTCTCTACTTTAAAGAGTCCTCTCCTGCTGATGTTCAGGTATATATCAGTATGTAGTGTCTCTACTTTAAAGAGTCCTCTCCTGCTGAAGTTCAGGTGTATATCAGTATGTAGTGTCTCTACTTTAAAGAGTCCTCTCCTGCTGATGTTCAGGTGTATATCAGTATGTAGTGTCTCTACTTTAAAGAGTCCTCTCCTGCTGATGTTCAGGTGTATATCAGTATGTAGTGTCTCTACTTTAAAGAGTCCTCTCCTGCTGATGTTCAGGTGTATATCAGTATGTAGTGTCTCTACTTTAAAGAGTCCTCTCCTGCTGATGTTCAGGTGTATATCAGTATGTAGTGTCTCTACTTTAAAGAGTCCTCTCCTGCTGATGTTCAGGTGTATATCAGTATGTAGTGTCTCTACTTTAAAGAGTCCTCTCCTGCTGATGTTCAGGTGTATATCAGTATGTAGTGTCTCTACTTTAAAGAGTCCTCTCCTGCTGATGTTCAGGTGTATATCAGTATGTAGTGTCTCTACTTTAAAGAGTCCTCTCCTGCTGATGTTCAGGTGTATCTCAGTATGTAGTGTCTCTACTTTAAAGAGTCCTCTCCTGCTGATGTTCAGGTGTATATCAGTATGTAGTGTCTCTACTTTAAAGAGTCCTCTCCTGCTGATGGTCAGGTGCATATCAGTATGTAGTGTCTCTACTTTAAAGAGTCCTCTCCTGCTGATGTTCAGGTGTATATCAGTACGTAGTGTCTCTACTTTAAAGAGTCCTCTCCTGCTGATGTTCAGGTTCATATCAGTATGTAGTGTCTCTACTTTAAAGAGTCCTCTCCTGCTGATGTTCTGGTGTATATCAGTATGTAGTGTCTCTACTTTAAAGAGTCCTCTCCTGCTGATGTTCAGCTGTATATCAGTATGTAGTGTCTCTACTTTAAAGAGTCCTCTCCTGCTGATGTTCAGGTGTATATCAGTATGTTGTGTCTCTACTTTAAAGAGTCCTCTCCGGCTGATGTTCAGGTGTATGTCAGTGTGTAGTGTCTCTACTTTAAAGAGTCCTCTCCTGCTGATGTTCAGGTGTATATCAGTGTGTAGTGTCTCTACTTTAAAGAGTCCTCTCCTGCTGATGTTCAGGTGTATATCAGTATGTAGTGTCTCTACTTTAAAGAGTCCTCTCCTGCTGATGTTCAGGTGTATATCAGTATGTAGTGTCTCTACTTTAAGAGTCCTCTCCTGCTGATGTTCAGGTGTATATCAGTATGTAGTGTCCCTACTTTAAAGAGTCCTCTCCTGCTGATGTTCAGGTGTATATCAGTATGTAGTGTCTCTACTTTAAAGAGTCCTCTCCTGCTGATGTTCAGGTGTATATCAGTATGTAGTGTCTCTACTTTAAAGAGTCCTCTCCTGCTGATGTTCAGGTGTATATCAGTATGTAGTGTCTCTACTTTAAAGAGTCCTCTCCTGCTGATGTTCAGGTGTATATCAGTATGTAGTGTCTCTACTTTAAAGAGTCCTCTCCTGCTGATGTTCAGGTGTATATCAGTATGTAGTGTCTCTACTTTAAAGAGTCCTCTCCTGCTGATGTTCAGGTGTATATCAGTATGTAGTGTCTCTACTTTAAAGAGTCCTCTCCTGCTGATGTTCAGGTGTATATCAGTATGTAGTGTCTCTACTTTAAAGAGTCCTCTCCTGCTGATGTTCAGGTGTATATCAGTATGTAGTGTCTCTACTTTAAAGAGTCCTCTCCTGCTGATGTTCAGGTGTATCTCAGTATGTAGTGTCTCTACTTTAAAGAGTCCTCTCCTGCTGATGTTCAGGTGTATATCAGTATGTAGTGTCTCTACTTTAAAGAGTCCTCTCCTGCTGATGGTCAGGTGCATATCAGTATGTAGTGTCTCTACTTTAAAGAGTCCTCTCCTGCTGATGTTCAGGTGTATATCAGTACGTAGTGTCTCTACTTTAAAGAGTCCTCTCCTGCTGATGTTCAGGTGTATATCAGTACGTAGTGTCTCTACTTTAAAGAGTCCTCTCCTGCTGATGTTCAGGTTCATATCAGTATGTAGTGTCTCTACTTTAAAGAGTCCTCTCCTGCTGATGTTCAGGTGTATATCAGTATGTAGTGTCTCTACTTTAAAGAGTCCTCTCCTGCTGATGTTCAGGTGTATATCAGTATGTAGTGTCTCTACTTTAAAGAGTCCTCTCCTGCTGATGTTCAGGTGTATATCAGTATGTAGTGTCTCTACTTTAAAGAGTCCTCTCCTGCTGATGTTCAGCTGTATATCAGTATGTAGTGTCTCTACTTTAAAGAGTCCTCTCCTGCTGATGTTCAGGTGTATATCAGTATGTTCTGTCTCTACTTTAAAGAGTCCTCTCCGGCTGATGTTCAGGTGTATGTCAGTGTGTAGTGTCTCTACTTTAAAGAGTCCTCTCCTGCTGATGTTCAGGTGTATATCAGTGTGTAGTGTCTCTACTTTAAAGAGTCCTCTCCTGCTGATGTTCAGGTGTATATCAGTGTGTAGTGTCTCTACTTTAAAGAGTCCTCTCCTGCTGATGTTCAGGTGTATATCAGTATGTAGTGTCTCTACTTTAAAGAGTCCTCTCCTGCTGATGTTCAGGTGTATATCAGTATGTAGTGTCTCTACTTTAAAGAGTCCTCTCCTGCTGATGTTCAGCTGTATATCAGTATGTAGTGTCTCTACTTTAAAGAGTCCTCTCCTGCTGATGTTCAGGTGTATATCAGTATGTTGTGTCTCTACTTTAAAGAGTCCTCTCCGGCTGATGTTCAGGTGTATGTCAGTGTGTAGTGTCTCTACTTTAAAGAGTCCTCTCCTGCTGATGTTCAGGTGTATATCAGTGTGTAGTGTCTCTACTTTAAAGAGTCCTCTCCTGCTGATGTTCAGGTGTATATCAGTGTGTAGTGTCTCTACTTTAAAGAGTCCTCTCCTGCTGATGTTCAGGTGTATATCAGTATGTAGTGTCTCTACTTTAAAGAGTCCTCTCCTGCTGATGTTCAGGTGTATATCAGTATGTAGTGTCTCTACTTTAAAGAGTCCTCTCCTGCTGATGTTCAGGTGTATATCAGTATGTAGTGTCTCTACTTTAAAGAGTCCTCTCCTGCTGATGTTCAGGTGTATATCAGTATGTAGTGTCTCTACTTTAAAGAGTCCTCTCCTGCTGATGTTCAGGTGTATATCAGTATGTAGTGTCTCTACTTTAAAGAGTCCTCTCCTGCTGATGTTCAGGTGTATATCAGTCTGTAGTGTCTCTACTTTAAAGAGTCTTCTCCTGCTGATGTTCAGGTGTATATCAGTCTGTAGTGTCTCTACTTTAAAGAGTCCTCTCCTGCTGATGTTCAGGTGTATATCAGTATGTAGTGTCTCTACTTTAAAGAGTCCTCTCCTGCTGATGTTCAGGTGTATATCAGTCTGTAGTGTCTCTACTTTAAAGAGTCTTCTCCTGCTGATGTTCAGGTGTATATCAGTCTGTAGTGTCTCTACTTTAAAGAGTCCTCTCCTGCTGATGTTCAGGTGTATATCAGTATGTAGTGTCTCTACTTTAAAGAGTCCTCTCCTGCTGATGTTCAGGTGTATATCAGTATGTAGTGTCTCTACTTTAAAGAGTCCTCTCCTGCTGATGTTCAGGTGTATATCAGTATGTAGTGTCTCTACTTTAAAGAGTCCTCTCCTGCTGATGTTCAGGTGTATATCAGTATGTAGTGTCTCTACTTTAAAGAGTCCTCTCCTGCTGATGTTCAGCTGTATATCAGTATGTAGTGTCTCTACTTTAAAGAGTCCTCTCCTGCTGATGTTCAGCTGTATATCAGTATGTAGTGTCTCTACTTTAAAGAGTCCTCTCCTGCTGATGTTCAGGTGTATATCAGTATGTTGTGTCTCTACTTTAAAGAGTCCTCTCCGGCTGATGTTCAGGTGTATGTCAGTGTGTAGTGTCTCTACTTTAAAGAGTCCTCTCCTGCTGATGTTCAGGTGTATATCAGTATGTAGTGTCTCTACTTTAAATAGTCCTCTCCTGCTGATGTTCAGGTGTATATCAGTATGTAGTGTCTCTACTTTAAAGAGTCCTCTCCTGCTGATGTTCAGCTGTATATCAGTATGTAGTGTCTCTACTTTAAAGAGTCCTCTCCGGCTGATGTTCAGGTGTATATCAGTATGTTGTGTCTCTACTTTAAAGAGTCCTCTCCGGCTGATGTTCAGGTGTATGTCAGTGTGTAGTGTCTCTACTTTAAAGAGTCCTCTCCTGCTGATGTTCAGGTGTATATCAATGTGTAGTGTCTCTACTTTAAAGAGTCCTCTCCTGCTGATGTTCAGGTGTATATCAATGTGTAGTGTCTCTACTTTAAAGAGTCCTCTCCTGCTGATGTTCAGGTGTATATCAGTATATAGTGTCTCTACTTTAAAGAGTCCTCTCCTGCTGATGTTCAGGTGTATATCAGTATGCAGTGTCTCTACTTTAAAGAGTCCTCTCCTGCTGATGTTCAGGTGTATATCAGTATGCAGTGTCTCTACTTTAAAGAGTCCTCTCCTGCTGATGTTCAGGTGTATATCAGTATGCAGTGTCTCTACTTTAAAGAGTCCTCTCCTGCTGATGTTCAGGTGTATATCAGTGTGTAGCGTCTCTACTTTAAAGAGTCGATGGAGCTGCTTGAGTACCGGCACTGTGTGTGAGGTGGATACGATGCTGCACGTGTGTGAGTGTGTGAGTGTGTGAGTGTGTGAGTGTGCTTCCCTGTCCCTGTGCTATGCTATCACGGTGCCTGTCTGTCTGTCTGAGTGTCCTCATCAGTACCTTCCTATCACCTGCTTTTAACCTGCAGGCTTCACCCGGGACAGGACGGACCCCCGACCTCCCTCACGGGCACCAGCTGGACCAGGGGCAACTTTAAAAAGCACACGACAAACAACCTCGCAGCCTCTAAAGAACATCAACATCCAGGGATAGCAGTCGGTGCCTTGCTCACCTGCTAAAACAGCAGCCTTTGCTCGAGAGGACACTCAGGCGATAGGGGGGGGGGGGGGGGGGGGGGTAGGGATCAGGACAAGCAGAGAGGGTCTTTGTTCCTGACAGACTGAACACAGAGGGGACACGTGTATAGGTGTCCTCTTAATGATGGAGCACGTGGAGATGGAGGGCAGTCTGTGGTCTTTGAGTGCATTTGGAAACAGACGCCGTGCCAGATGGAGAAATGACTGAGTAATCAACGTGACTCTTTAGCGTTAGCGCTCTTTAGCGGTCGAGCGTTGGCAGCTTCTGACAGAGAGTGTAACTCGGCCCTCCGGCCCCAGAGGAGTTGTGTTACACTCGCTGACAGACCGTATACATGTTTCATCCGCTGCCCTCAGGACAGAGGAGCCCTTTGTTATCTAATCCAGCCTCTGCTCTGCAGCCGGGGAGACGCAGCGCCACGGCCCGCCAGACGTCCTGCAGCAGATCAACACTCAGCAGCACAGGGCACCAGGACCAGTCCTTCAACCCGTATGTCAGCACCTGGAGAGGGCTTTCCCCGCCTCTGAGGAGCCACCGACATCGGGAAGCAGCTACACTGGGCCTCAACGCTTCTGCTTGTTGCTGCACTGTAGCTCTAAGGGGCTTTAGAAGGGGCTTTAGAAGAAGAAGGGGCTTTAGAAATTCCGTCTTTCACTCTGTTTTTTTCATACACACACATGCAGTTGTAAATTCACATACAGTACACACAGTTACAGTACACACAGTTACAGTACACACAGTTACAGTACACACAGGCACATGCATCGAGAGGAGAAGCAGGCAGTTTAGCCCGCGCCGGTTCTGTGCCTTGCTCAAGAGCACCTCGGCAGCGGCCCACGAGGTGATCTGGCTCCTCTCCAGCACCAGTCCACACTCCGTACTTCTTGTTCTGATCGGGACGTGAACCGGCGACCTTTCAGTCCGACGTCCGAGTCCCTACAGACTACCGCCTTTTCTTAGGTGTTGGTACAAGGACCTTTTCTTAGGTGTTGGTACAAGGACCTTTTCTTAGGTGTCGCTACAAGGACCTTTTCTTAGGTGTCGCTACAAGGACCTTTTCTTAGGTGTTGCTACAAGGACCTTTTCTTAGGTGTCGCTACAAGGACCTTTTCTTAGGTGTTGCTACAAGGACCTTTTCTTAGGTGTTGGTACAAGGACCTTTTCTTAGGTGTCGCTACAAGGACCTTTTCTTAGGTGTCGCTACAAGGACCTTTTCTTAGGTGTTGCTACAAGGACCTTTTCTTAGGTGTTGCTACAAGGACCTTTTCTTAGGTGTCGCTACAAGGACCTTTTCTTAGGTGTCGCTACAAGGACCTTTTCTTAGGTGTCGCTACAAGGACCTTTTCTTAGGTGTCGCTACAAGGACCTTTTCTTAGGTGTCGCTACAAGGACCTTTTCTTAGGTGTTGCTACAAGGACCTTTTCTTAGGTGTCGCTACAAGGACCTTTTCTTAGGTGTCGCTACAAGGACCTTTTCTTAGGTGTTGCTACAAGGACCTTTTCTTAGGTGTTGCTACAAGGACCTTTTCTTAGGTGTCGCTACGAGGACCTTTTCTTAGGTGTTGCTACAAGGACCTTTTCTTAGGTGTTGCTACAAGGACCTTTTCTTAGGTGTCGCTACAAGGACCTTTTCTTAGGTGTCGCTACAAGGACCTTTTCTTAGGTGTCGCTACAAGGACCTTTTCTTAGGTGTCGCAACAAGGACCTTTTCTTAGGTGTCGCTACAAGGACCTTTTCTTAGGTGTTGCTACAAGGACCTTTTCTTAGGTGTCGCTACAAGGACCTTTTCTTAGGTGTCGCTACAAGGACCTTTTCTTAGGTGTTGCTACAAGGACCTTTTCTTAGGTGTTGCTACAAGGACCTTTTCTTAGGTGTCGCTACGAGGACCTTTTCTTAGGTGTCGCTACGAGGACCTTTTCTTAGGTGTTGCAACAAGGACCTTTTCTTAGGTGTTGCTACAAGGACCTTTTCTTAGGTGTCGCTACGAGGACCTTTTCTTAGGTGTTGCTACAAGGACCTTTTCTTAGGTGTTGCTACAAGGACCTTTTCTTAGGTGTCGCTACAAGGACCTTTTCTTAGGTGTCGCTACAAGGACCTTTTCTTAGGTGTCGCTACAAGGACCTTTTCTTAGGTGTCGCTACAAGGACCTTTTCTTAGGTGTCGCTACAAGGACCTTTTCTTAGGTGTCGCTACAAGGACCTTTTCTTAGGTGTCGCTACAAGGACCTTTTCTTAGGTGTTGCTACAAGGACCTTTTCTTAGGTGTTGCTACAAGGACCTTTTCTTAGGTGTCGCTACGAGGACCTTTTCTTAGGCGTTGCTAACGGGCTTCAGGTGTCGCTCCGTGGGGACCATGAGTGAGAGCCTGAGACTGCCTTCGCTCCAGGTGAGCGTCCCGATCGACGAGCCGTTGAACTCGGATAACGGACGCAACGCCGTGTCGGACGGCTCGATGCGCTCCAGCTCTTCCACGCCGACGCTCCGACGCAAACGCTTCAAGATGCGCCGCATGAGGAACGTTCCCAGCGTTCCCAGCGAGCCGAAGAAAAGCCGACGTCCGGCCGCCAATCTCCCCCACTCCGGATCCAAGGAGTACCTGCAGCTGCCGTCCATCGAGATCACGCCGTCCAGCGACGAGGACGCCACCTCTCATTGGTCGAGATGCTCCACGCCGAGCGCATCGCCGCGACGCAAACGCTTCCTGCTGAGGAAGTGGCTGAGTGGCCGGCAGAGGAAGGAGCCAGGCAGCGAGAGCAGGTTGGTGTTTCTCCCTCATGTCATCCCAGCATCGGTTATCTCTCCAGGCTGCTCCGAGGGCACCGATGTGTTGTTGCTCTAACTTTTTCATTTTGATTTTAATAATATTGGTTTTATTTATTCTACTATTTCAACAATTTGACAGTTTATACATCCGAAAAACTACTACTTAGTAGGGGGGGGGGGGGGGGGGGGGGGGGGGGGGGCAGGCAGAGAGCATTGGTGTTTTACTCTATTTCAATGTAAATGTATTTGACTATATTTTCTCTTATTTTTTTTAATGTTATTAGTTTTCTTAAAGTAGTTCTCTACCTGTGTTTTAAATGTGTGTTTT
>NW_027262938.1:0-20296 GCF_902827115.2 Pseudochaenichthys georgianus
ATCCCTCTTGGGGAAATTGTTTCTCTGCATTTGACCCATCCTAGTGTTAGGAGCCATTTTGAACGGCGCCCGGGGAGCAGTGTGGGGAACGGTGCCTTGCTCAGGGACACCTCGGTAGCACTTGGTCTTGCCGGGACTTGAACTGGTGACCTTCCAGTTGCCAAGCCAAGTCCCTATCGACTTCGCCCCAAATGTTCCGCCCCTTTGCAACCCTACTAGTAACATGTGAAAAAATAAGTAATGTAACCTGATTACTTTGTGTTACTTTTCGATTACCTCAACATCAAATGCAATGCAAATACACAGACAAGAAAATAAAGAAATATCTATGAGATGTTTTTTACTCAAGTGTATTCTAAGAAAATGGAACAATGTGACCTTAAAAAGAAGAAACCAACGTATGTAGTACCATACAAACATACATAAATGATTCTCTTACAAGTAAATCAAAAACTAAATTATGAATAAGAGTGAATGTATACCTTTCAACTGTCAGTAAGCATTACGCAACAAGACATAACGTTGGGTCTCATACCTCTCATGCCGTACTTTAAGTGTGTTGCTGGGTATTGGTAATTACTTAGCCCTGATGTTGGCATGTTTGAACATTTAGAGATTATAGTTAAGTGATAGATTTATTACACAGCTCTGAAGAAGAAGAGGAGCATTTAATCTCTTTCGATGTGCTGCTGCAGCTTTTAAATTAATCTGACGGCATTCAATTCAGACTTCTCAGTGTTGAAGGTGATGGGGGATTGAAATGGTACAGGTCAGTGAGGCTGCTGTCGTGACTTTAATGTAAAAGAGACTCAGACATAAGGTTGGAATAAAAAACATATCCATCACAGCTCTAATGCAGTGATTTACAATTCTGGTCCTCATTGCTCTTCTGCTTAATAACGAGTCGGGAACCATTTAAACACATTTATTGCCATGCTTGGGGAGTAACAGATTACATGTTACAAGATACAACAAAAAAAGTCACTGTATTCACTAACAGTTACATAAAAAAAGTGTCATCAGATTACTGTTACATTTCAAAAAGGGGATTACTCGCAGGATTAAAACATTACAATACACTTTAAAAGATACAAAAACAATATAGCATAGGTAGACAAGCTACCTGAATTTCCTTTAATTCTTCTTTATTTTACATATCTTATTTTGAATTCAGTAGGTTGATATCTATAAGACAAAACAAAATGTGTATGCTTTAAAAATTAAACTCAAACACTATTCTGTGGACTTCCCGAAGCTTTCACTTACAGTAGGCGTTCCTCAGGGAACAGTGTTAGGCTCCTGTATGGTTCAAATCTGACACAAACCCCTAAAGATACCCAGAAGCCCCTCTCTTTTATGCACTGCATGCAGACTGACCCTTCCTCCCCCGCTGTGTTTTTGTTGTCCGTAAGGTCCGCTCCCACCTGGCTGCTTTAAAGAGCAGCAGCAGCGTGAACTCGTCAAACTCCATCGCGTCCGCCCCGCCTCTCGTGTCGCGGCCGCACTCCTTCAGCGAGCCGCTCCCCTCTAGCTTTGAAAACCTTCACCTCCGCAACAGCAACGACAAGCAGGAACCCCACCATCACCCTCCATCTTCATCACCATCATCATCTTCAACGCCTGCACCCACTGACCCACAACCCAAAACCCAGCATAGGCCCAATGAAACGGCCCCTTCTGAGGAGGTGCCGCCCCGGGTAAGGACAGGGAGGAAAAGGTGGTGTAGTCTGGAAGTAGTAGATTCCCAAGAGATCAGAGATGGCAAAAGTGCACACATCCTTTACTCAAGTAGAAGTACAGATACTCGTGTTTAAAAGTACTCTGGTAAAAGTAGAAGTACTGACTAAACTTCTTTACTCAAGTAAAAGTAAAGAGGCTTTGAAGTGTACTTCAGTAAAAAGTACCCATAGCGAGCAGCTATTTTAAAGAGTACCTGACCTCCCTTTATATTAATAGAACAATAATGTCATTGTTAGCTAATGAATGTTTCCATGCTGAACAACGGCAACATGACAACGTTTCCATTGGTCCCTCTTCTTTAGAGAAGACCAGGAAGTGATGGATACACGGATCGTGTTCAAATCAATAGGCACGCAGTGACTCTGAAGAATAATGACCACGCACCAACACACATTCAGACTAAAGGAACCAGCTGTTTGGGAAATGAGAGAAGTAGAAAGTACAGGTATTTGAGTTCAACATGTAAGAAGTAGAAAGTACAGGTATTTGAGTTCAACATGTAAGAAGTAGAAAGTACAGGTATTTGGGTTCAAAATGTAAGAAGTAGAAAGTACAGGTATTTGGGTTCAACATGTGAGAAGTAGAAAGTACAGGTATTTGAGTTCAACATGTGAGACGTAGAAAGTACAGGTATTTGGGTTCAACATGTAAGAAGTAGAAAGTACAGGTATTTGAGTTCAACATGTAAGAAGTAGAAAGTACAGGTATTTGAGTTCAACATGTAAGAAGTAGAAAGTACAGGTATTTGAGTTCAACATGTAAGAAGTAGAAAGTACAGGTATTTGGGTTCAAAATGTAAGAAGTAGAAAGTACAGGTATTTGGGTTCAACATGTGAGAAGTAGAAAGTACAGGTATTTGAGTTCAACATGTGAGACGTAGAAAGTACAGGTATTTGGGTTCAACATGTAAGAAGTAGAAAGTACAGGTATTTGAGTTCAACATGTAAGAAGTAGAAAGTACAGGTATTTGAGTTCAACATGTAAGAAGTAGAAAGTTCAGGTATTTGAGTTCAACATGTAAGAAGTAGAAAGTACAGGTATTTGAGTTCAACGTGTAAGAAGTAGAAAGTTCAGGTATTTGAGTTCAACATGTAAGAAGTAGAAAGTACAGGTATTTGAGTTCAACATGTAAGAAGTAGAAAGTACAGGTATTTGGGTTCAACATGTAAGAAGTAGAAAGTACAGGTATTTGAGTTCAACGTGTAAGAAGTAGAAAGTTCAGGTATTTGTGTTCAACATGTAAGAAGTAGAAAGTACAGGTATTTGAGTTCAACATGTAAGAAGTAGAAAGTACAGGTATTTGGGTTCAAAATGTAAGAAGTCAAAGTAAAAAGTCATCAGAAAAATAAGTAGTGGAGTAAAGTACTGATACCAGAAACTTAAGTACAGTAACGAAGTATTTGTACTCCAATACTTCCCACCTCTGGAAGACATCAATCTGTCATTATCCCGAACTGTTAAATTCAGTACTTTAATAGCTTCCCACCCTCTGCCTGATTCCTTATCCTACCACTAATTCATTTATTGGATTTTGCAGAAAAAAGCTCGTAGGAGCGTTTTTAAATTAAATCCACATTGACTAAATACTGAAAAGAGAAGGGCTACCTTAGCGTTTCTAAGAAAATCACACATTGTTCTGAATCTATTTCCCCTGATATGCAGAATATCCAGGGGAAAGGAAGTCCCTCTGTGGGTGTGAATCTTTCATGACAAAAAGAGAGGTAGCTTGCTTTAATTATAAAACACAACAGGGGGTTGAATCCATCCCCGGGTGGTCGGTAACACTATAGAAAGTTGAGAAAATCTGTCTCATGATGCTTAATCTTCCCTCTCAAGACTTATTTTGTCTGCACGGCCACAAAAGGGCCTAAAACAACTACAGAAGAAGAGAAAATTACCAAAGGAGGAGAGAGAGCTGCTTTTAGAACACAGTTTTCCCACCTAAATGTATAGCCTGCTAAGTATAGGATGGACAGGAAGGCTGTGAATGTGGTAAACCCACACATTTGGGTGGCCAGACTCCTAAAGAGTAGGGAAGTTATTTATATATGTTCATTTTACAGAGCCAGCGTTAGTAAAAGACACCATGTGTTATACACTTCCAAGCTGAACTACAACCCTGTAAAGACATAAAATACATTGTTAATGTTAATTGCACAAGAGTCATTTCAGTCTTGCAATAAAGGAGAAGCATGCCACTAAGGAAGGATGGATTTCGTCATTACCATCAGTCCACATCTTTTTCATTTTGCCTCTTCTAAAAAAAGCATAATAATGACTGCTAATGCTATACTAAATGATGATGGCTGCTGTGACTGGAAATTACTTTCTGCTCTGCTGTGCTTGTATCGAGCTTTGGATGCTTCCACATGTTCTGCTTGGGCTTTACTAAATGTGCATGCCCCTTTGGAAGCAGTGGAGTGAAGGCTATGGGTGTGATGGCCTGGTTTTACATTGGTGCTGTGGGTCGTGGTCGGTGCAGATGAAGGCTTTAGTTGGTAGAGCACACTTGAAGAGAACCTGTGTTTTACGGTGCACAAGTTAAATAAAGTACTGTAGTCTCTTGATTTTGCCAGCAGGTATTCCCGTTGTGCAAAAATTGCCCTCTTAACGCAAAAGACTCTAACAAATTTGAGTTTGAATATGAATGCAGCGTAAGAGTTAGCAACTACTCTGGAGTCATTTAGCACGATGGTGTCAACGAGGCTTGTTGTGATGCTACGACTTCAACGTCTTTACAGAAGGTTTTATGTGCAGAGTCACGTATTTTTTGTGTATTTAATTTTTGCGGTGCACTTACAAGCCCATTACAAGTGTGTTTACGTGTGAGCTGGTCACTGTCTTTATCAAACAAGGTTCCTGTAAGGACTACTTCAAGGTCCCCGGTGTTGTCAAGGCGAGACTCGCCTCATCACGGCAGCCATGCTGTGCCCCGTCCCGCTGCAAGGTAACGGACCTGATGCCTCTGATGTGCTTTTAATTCTGTGTTTCTATGGAAGTAGGAATGGAGTTTAATAAGGTAACATGCCTGATGTGTGCATGGATATAATAGATATATGTTGGATTATTAAAACATTTATGATTCTTAGTACAACCAGTTAAGTAAATTCTTCAAGGTTTGACAAGTATTTTTTGCAATATCGAAAATGTAGGATATACAAATACGAGCATGTATTGGTATGGGATTCTTCAATATAAATACGAAACAGTTGTTAACATGAAAACACTTTATTTATTTAGTGGACCCAGGATACTGCCCTGTGGGACTCCGCTGCCTTTCAGTGTTGGAAGAAGTACTCTGATCCTTAACTTAAGTGAAAGTACAAATACTATGGTCTTGAAATACTCCACTACAATTAAAGGTCGTGATTTAAAAATTCTACTTAAGTTAAACTTGAAAAGTATTAGCATTAAAATGTACTTAAAGTACAGAAAGTACTCCTGCATAATGGCCCATATCAGAATACTATAAAGAACAGAAGTATTATCAGCTAAATGTATTTTGAATGGATCTTTCCACAGTTTTAAGTATAAGATGCTTCTTATTTTATCCTGTTTTTATATATGTAAGAGTATTTTGTTTTCATTGTATTGTAGTTGGTCAATATGGACCAAATTTAGATACTAGAAATACAGTGTAGGTTAGCAGTACAGGACTGCATGATACCATATCAGAATATCATGTGTTTTTATATGTACAAAGTAACTGTGAGGGTTAAAATAAATATAGTAAAATGTCCGATATTCACCTCTAAAATGATGCAGGTTAAAAGTCAAAGGTAGCATCAAATGGAAAGATATAAGTAAAGTAAAAATATATCAAAAAGTATTTTAGTACAACACTTTTGTAAATGTACTTAGTTAATTTCCAGACGAAAATAAATCAGTGGAGCAGCTGTAAATAGAGCTGGATCAGTCAGTGTCAATTTGTCTGCAGCCTTCAGTGGAAAAGTGTTTCTTAAGTGTGTGAAGCAGTGTGAAACCAGTCTGCTGTTTTTAACTATGCAATATAAAAGAGATAACAAAAATAACTTTCAAAAAAGACTTCGAAAACAAACCCTTGCCTTGTTCAGAGATGGATTTAACACACACACACGTTAAGAGGAGTGTGTGTGTTAAAGCAGTGAACCCAGTCTCCCCACTGCGCTGCTGTAGTCTTTGTTTATGGAGTCGTGTGGGAGGCTTTATGTAACACAGCTAGCTGTCTAACCTTGTGATATTCCTGTAACTGTGTGAATGTGCTCAAACACACATGAACGTTTTCTATTTGCAAGCCTTAAGTCGTCTCATGAGAGTCTCTGTGTGGCATCTTCCTCCCTGGGGTGCTGTACTTTGTTTTTCTCAATAACTAAATATTGTCTGTTTTTACTTTACAACTCGCAGCGATTTAGCACATTTATATTCCTCATCGTGGAATTTAAATATAATCTAAATGGCCATTATTAGGCAGGCTTCACTTTTTAATTATTTAGGCACCTATTAAAGGTCCCCTATTATACTGTTTTTCATCAATATATTACAGGTCTCAGATATATCCAGAATCTGTCTCTGATTGGCTGAAACACCAAACAGGTCATTGCAGCATTACCCATAATCCCCTCTGTTTCAGCCCTGTGTCAAAACTGCTGATTCTCTGTCTGTTACTTTAGATGAAAATAAGGAGCCCCTCCCCTCGCCCCTCTGAGAGATAATTGGTTAAAAAGAACACAATGGTGCTCTCGGAGATTCAGGTGATAAGGTGGGGGGGGGGGGTTACCTTGGCTGCTGATTGGCTAATGGTCACACAAGACAAAACATCGTCATGACATCATAAAGTGGCCAAAATCTGATCAGCTCATTTTCAGACAGATTTTTATAGAAATGGATCAAAAAGAGAGAGAATCTTTGTTCCTGAAACTTTCAGAATCTCTTTCCACATGTAGATGTATAAATGAAAAAGTGGATTTTGCATAATGGGTGACCTTTAAATCGGAAATGTATATCAGTTATTGTCACAAAAAAAAAGCGACCCAATGTTTTAAAAATCACATAGTAAGAAAAGTCTCTTCAACGTCTCCATCGCTAACCCTGTTGCCTATTGGCCCCGCAGTGCGCCGGAGCCTCGGCTGCTGTGGGAGCGCGTGGAGAAACTGGTTCCCAGAACGACCGGTAATAACAGCGGAGGCTCCAGCTCCTCCAGCAGCTCCAGTAACTCCAGCTCTAAGCCCGGGTCTCACTGCGGCTCTGGAGAAAGGTTCAGGGCCCGCTGTGAGTCCGAACACACACATGTTGACCAATCAGCACTTACAGGAGGTGGACAGAATAACCAAAACACCACCATTAACATACAGCAACAGCGTTGGGAGGGTTACTTTCAAAATGTATTTTGTTATGAATACTAGTTACCTGGAAAGAAATGTCATCAGGAACCTAATCTGAGTATCAAATTATAAAAGTAACCTGATTACTTTCTGTAACTTTTGGATTACCCATATATCAGATGCAAAGAGAAAATAAATATCAATACTTATTTGATACTTAAGTGTATTATAAGGAGGTGGACAAAATAACTGAAACACCATCATTATCTTACGGCGACTTCTAAAGCAGGGGTTCTCAAAGTTGTGTTGAGTGAGGGCCAATGTAGGTACCCAATATTGGATTGAGGGCCGCCCAAGAAAAAACGGAACACAAAATAATTCCAAAACAAATCCTTTCTTTATTGTACTAACCAATTACCGCAACTCGCAAGATGCCTAGTTGCCATGCAACCAGTAGTCTAGCAAACTTTCCACAAGCTGTCATTCATAATTTAGGAATGACAGCCCAGGGGGCGCAGTTTTACCATTCTTAAATTCCATTCTAATTCTTACTAGATACGACCATGGAGGATTAAAATATAACGCATGCATTTCAGCGTGTCACATTAACTATCGCGGGCCGCCAGAAACATTTCCGAGGGCCGCCATTGGCCCGCGGGCCGCACTTTGAGAACCCCTGTTCTAAAGCTAGTCAGCTGTACAGGAGAAACACAAGCTTGGTGAAAATATAACATTTTAAAAAAGGGTTGGGAGGAGGTTACTACTTAGTTACCTGTCAAAAATGTCATCAGTAAGTTACAAAGTATAAAAGTAACTGATTACTTTCTGTTAGTTTTGGATTACCCCAATATGAAATGCAACGTAAATAAATACAAGAGAAAATAAATATTGATACTCACTGTAAGTGTATTATGTAAGACAACAGAACAATGTGATCTTAGAAAATAAGAAACCAAGGTATTTAGTATAACAAACCTTTGATTTAATTTATACTGCAGGTACATTAGCTTCAAATGAACTCAACCGTCTTACAATTTAAAAATCGATGTAGATGTCCATGGTTCGATGGATAACGTGCATACACATTTGGAATTAATGATCTTTTCACCTCCACCTCCTTCAGCCTCCTCCAAGTCAGAGGGCTCTCCCCTCCTGCGGCCAGAGAATGCTGGGAAAAAACCAGAGGAGAAGAAGAACAGACCGGCGGTGAGACTCAAAGCTAGTGCTGTAGCTCGATAGCAGGGGTAGAGTTAGACGTAGTGTGTGTGTGTGTGTGTGTGTGTGTGTTGTGTGTGTGTGTGTTGTCATTATAACGTGGTTTGGGTTTGTTCGAAAGCTGGACTTGATCTCTTTGTGTGAATGATATTCACCTGGCTGGTTTGGACTGTGTCATGTGATCGGCTCCTCATCCAATAGAGCGACTTGGTGAAATGAAGTCTTTGGGTTTCCTGCACTTATCGCTTTGCTTTCTCTCCACTGGTCTTCCTGCCTGGGCGGCGGCCATCTTATAACTCATGCTGTCTCTAACCTCAATTAACTTTTTTCAAGCTTCTAATAACTGGCTTTATTCAAATGAATTCACTAACCCTACCTTCAGTGGCTTGAAGGTCCGACAGCCATCTCTTTCCTCGCCTCATCTCTCGGCTCTGCCGCTCTCACGCTGGCTTCTCATTGGCTGGTGATAACCCCTCTTCCCTTTCCTGCAGCTTTCTGTTTCCTGGCTGCTACTTTCTTTCACAGGAAGATTAACCGAATGTGACATTTAAGCAAACGGCGCGTGTATAAAATCCCCAGAACCGACATCAATCCATGAGATAAGATGTTGAAGTCATTTTCACCTCTCACCTCCTGCCCTTTAGGACCTGACGGCTCTGGCCAAAGAGCTTCGTGCAGTGGATGATGTTCGCCCCCCCAATAAAGTGACAGATTATTCATCCTCCAGCGATGATTCAGACACCACCGATGAAGATGATGATGAAGAGGTGGACCAGGAGGGCGGCGAAGAGTCGACCTCTGGCCCGGAGGACTCCAAAGCTGTGTATGTACAACTTTAACCTCTGACCTCACGCGCTTTGTGACACGAGTCATCAGTTTAGGGATTTGTGTTTATCTATTGAAGCAAGTAAGAACTAAATCTTGTCTTTCTTGCCTTGTTATTTTGTTGTTGTCAAGGAACATGTGTTGTGTAGTTATATAATGTGTTAGCAAGTTATATAAAATGTCATTTTTTCAGTAGGGTGTAAATGTTTTTGTCCTATGTTGAAAATGAGACGGAAGTTGCTTTAACTTTTCGTGGATTTAAGAAATATTACAACTAACTAAATAACCCCTCAAAACTGTTTTTTTTAGATATGACTTATTTTAAATAATTTAATAAGAATACCAAATACCAAATGTTTCAGAAATATGGTATTTAAAATAATAATAATATGGAATATAACAAATATGGCAAGTAATGTAAAATGACTTTCATTCATACATATAAAGACGTTTTAATCTGTGCTAATTTGGAGCTTTAAAGTCCTTTTTTGAACATGCGGCACTGGTCCCTTCAGCCTTTTGTGCCTTTAAAGGTCCCGTGTCACGGCCATTTCTACGGATCATAATTCCATTGTTGAGGTCTACTAAATACTATACCCAATACTATACTCACTATACCCGAAATACGTCACTATACCCAAGAAGTAAACAATGAAAAAGAGAAACGAGGCGTTCTGGGGCAGCACAGACGGGTCTTCTCTGTGTAGAGTTGTACTCGCTACAGGGTGCACTTTGAGGGTGTGTGGCTCTGCAGACCGTTTACATGCAGACAAACCTTCATAACACAAGGGGACGGTGATAGGGCTGCACGATTTTGGGCAAAAATATAATTGCGATTTTTCTGACAAATATTGCGATTCGATTTGCGATATTTGTTTTTAAGCGAAGTTTATTGTAAAATGCGGCCATATCTCCGGCTAGGAAGGTCGCATCAACGTGCTCCCGTCTCCAGCACCCTGCAGCCCGAGCTACGAGTGAAAGAACTAAACTTACATGAAACTTCCGTTGCTTTAAAGTCGAGCTTCAGTTTCAGATTCACCCTGTGATAGAAAAACGTGATGGAGCGTCTCTAACCGGACTCAGATGGTTCACCAAACCATCTGAAGCTCCACTGGAAGCCATTTGGAAAGGGCCGGCACTTTCAGAAGCACTTGGCAGCTGATTGGATCAATCTGTCTATCACCTTCTATCAGGGGCCACTTCTGATTGGTTAACAATGGCTGGTACATGTGGAGCACAGCACTTCTGATTGGTGTGGAGGACTCACACACAAGAAGAACAAAAAAAAAAATGGTAAAAAAAATGGCAGGCTTTGCGGTTTGATAATCGCATCATTTCAAATCACGATTTCGATTTAAAATCGATTAATCGTTCAGCCCTAACGGGTAATAACCAGAAAAGCATGACATGGGACCTTTAAGGATTATTAAAACAACAGACACTAATAAATATATAACAAGCCAAACAACCAAAAAATAAGCATTTTATAAGAACTATTTATTATATGTTAAGGAATTAAAAAAGATGTTGACCTTAAGAGGCAGTCTTGTAGATCTCTCCTGATCTCTCAATGCCTCCATGTTGTAAATCCTCTTTTCTCCTGCAGTTCTTCCAGGCTGAGCAATGGAGAGACAGAGTCGGTGAAAACCATGATCGTTCACGACGAGGACGCCGGCTCGACGCCCTGCAAAGACGGCACTCTGATCGTCAGACAGGTACCACCGGAGAGGAAGACAGGACACACACCTTCTTCCTTCACCACACACACCTTCACCCTTCACCACACACACCTTCATCCTTCACCACACACACCTTCATCCTTCACCACACACACCTTCATCCTTCACCACACACACCCTTCATCCCTCACCACACACACCTTCACCCTTCACCACACACACCTTCATCCTTCACCACACACACCTTCATCCTTCACCACACACACCTTCATCCTTCACCACACACACCTTCATCCTTCACCACACACACCTTCATCCTTCACCACACACACCTTCATCCTTCACCACACACACCCTCATCCTTCACCCACACACACCTTCATCCCTCACCACACACACCTTCACCCTTCACCACACACACCTTCACCCTTCACCACACACACCTTCATCCTTCACCACACACACCTTCATCCTTCACCACACACACCTTCACCCTTCACCACACACACCTTCATCCCTCACCACACACACCTTCATCCTTCACCACACACACCTTCATCCTTCACCACACACACCTTCACCCTTCACCACACACACCTTCATCCCTCACCACACACACCTTCACCCTTCACCACACACACACCTTCATCCCTCACCACACACACCTTCATCCTTCACCACACACACCTTCACCACACACACCTTCATCACTCCTTCACCACACACAAAAATTCACCTTCCACTCCCCACCACACACACGCGTTCATCCGTTCACCACACCACGATAGGGCACTTCATCCTTCACCCACACACACCTTCACCCTTCACCCACACCAGACTCCTAAGCATCCCTCCACAACAGCACACCTTCATCCTTCACCATCAACACACCTTCACCACACACACCCTTCACCACACACACCGTCATCCCTCACCACACACACACCTGCATCCCTCACCAAACACACCTTCATCCTTCACCACACACAACCTTCCCACACACACACCTTCACCACACACACCTTCATCCTCACCACACACAACACCTTCATCCCTCACCACACACCACCTTCATCCTTCACCACCCACCACCACCTTCAGTTGTTTTGTTGTGTATTCTGTTCATTCATACCCGAATGTGTTCCCTTCTGTTTGTACGTTGTTGTGATTTTGTTCTGTTATGATTTCTGGTCAGTGGGAGAGCAGCTGAATTAGCGTAGCTTGGATATAACGATAATACTTTATTGGCAGATTAAGTCTAAAATGGTTATTGCGTCACAGCAGCTCCATTTGCAACATCGACAAGGACACATATTGAAGACAAGATATAAAAGGAAACAAAATGTAACAAAACATCACGATCAACAACGGCATGGTCTCGTGCAGCGAACGTTTCAACTCATAATTCAACTTCATGATGCTAACATAAAACCCATAGCTGATATAATAATGGGGATAAACTACGTTTGTTTTACTTTAATTTAGGTCTTGACGGTTTTCAATTAAGTTATTTAATCAGAATTGCAGTTATCATATGCGTTAAGTTCAGATGAACAGCACTAAATTATCATTTTATCTTAAAGGTCCCCTATTTTACTGTTTTCATCAATATATCACAGCTCTCAGATGTATCCAGAGCCTGTCTCTGATTGGCCGAAACACCAAACAGATCCCCTCTGTTTCAGCCCTGTTTCCAAAGTGCTGATTCTCTGTCTGTTACTTTAGATGAAAGTAAGGAGCCCCTCCCCACGCCCCTCTGAGAGACATTTGGTTACAAAGAACTCAAAGGTGCTCTAGAGGAGATTCAGGTGATAAGGTGGGGGGGGGGGGTTACCTTGGTTGCTGCAGAGACATGAAGAAGAGGGGACACATGTTGATGTAGAAGAGACATGAAGAAGAGGGGACACATGTTGATGTAGAAGAGACATGGAGAAGAGGGGACACATGTTGATGTAGAAGAGACACGAAGAAGAGGGGACACATGTTGATGTAGAAGAGACATGAAGAAGAGGGGACACATGTTGATGTAGAAGAGACATGGAGAAGAGGGGACACATGTTGATGTAGAGGAGACATGAAGAAGAGGGGACACATGTTGATGTAGAAGAGACATGAAGAAGAGGGGACACATGTTGATGTAGAAGAGACATGAAGAAGAGGGGACACATGTTGATGTAGAAGAGACATGAAGAAGAGGGGGACACATGTTGATGTAGAAGAGACATGAAGAAGAGGGGACACATGTTGATGTAGAAGAGACATGGAAGAAGAGGGGACACATGTTGATGTAGAAGAGACATGAAGAAGAGGGGACACATGTTGATGTAGAAGAGACATGGAGAAGAGGGGACACATGTTGATGTAGAAGAGACACGAAGAAGAGGGGACACATGTTGATGTAGAAGAGACATGAAGAAGAGGGGACACATGTTGATGTAGAAGAGACATGGAGAAGAGGGGACACATGTTGATGTAGAGGAGACATGAAGAAGAGGGGACACATGTTGATGTAGAAGAGACATGAAGAAGAGGGGACACATGTTGATGTAGAAGAGACATGAAGAAGAGGGGACACATGTTGATGTAGAAGAGACATGAAGAAGAGGGGACACATGTTGATGTAGAAGAGACATGAAGAAGAGGGGACACATGTTGATGTAGAAGAGACATGGAGAAGAGGGGACACATGTTGATGTAGAAGAGACATGAAGAAGAGGGGACACATGTTGATGTAGAAGAGACATGAAGAAGAGGGGACACGTGTTGATGTAGAAGAGACATGAGAAGAGGGGACACATGTTGATGTAGAAGAGCATGGAGAAGAGGGGACACATGTTGATGTAGAAGAGACATGGAGAAGAGGGGACACTGTTGATGTAGAAGAGACATGAAGAAGAGGGGACACATGTTGATGTAGAAGAGACATGAAGAAGAGGGGACACATGTTGATGTAGAAGAGACATGAAGAAGAGCATTTTGTATAATAGGTGACCTTTGAGTTCAGATAAACATCATTTATCTTAAATGGATGACTAACGAGAGTCCTCCTCCTCCTCCGCCCGTAGAGTAGCGCCTGTAGTCGGCCCTTCGCTCTAGCGAACCCCGTCCCTTCGCCTCAGCTGCTCAGAACCACATGTAGACCCACAGTCTGCCCCTCTTTCTACTTCCAGAGTGCAGGTGACCACAGAAAGCGCCAGACAGGGGCTCAGACCCCCGGCCCGCTCCCAGGCTTTGCCCCTCACCCCGGCATCGTGTCCAGCCCCGGGCCTCACCCCCAGCCCCCCCCATCATCACCACCATCACCACCACCACCATCACCCCAATCTACCCACCACTCAGCACCCGGACAGGAACGGGTTCTCTGGGCACATTCACCACCTCCCAGACCTGATCCAGCAGAGCCACCATTCCTCCCCCTCCTCCTCTGCATCCAACTCCCCCTCCTCCTCCTCCAGCCTCTCCAGCCCCGCCATGTCCCCTCAGAGTCCGCTGGATAAACTCACCCTCCTCATCGAGGTACGTGGCTCCCAGCCCCCCAAAGACAGGACTCTCGCTTCAGAAAGGGGACGTTTCTTGTAAAGTCTTGAACAGGAAGTGACAATCATCATGGCTGCCAGAACTGGGATCACAGCAGAGTGGAAACTAGGGCTGCTCAATTCATCGTATTTTAATCACAATTACGGCGATTACAAAAACGACGTAATCGAAATAAAACGATTATTTTTTTATTATTATTATTTTTTGGGGGTTTTCAGTTGAATTATACTTAAAGTTCACGGTACTCAACTGTTCAAAACATACTGTTAAAAAAAAATGTCTCCAATAAATTGATGTTTTCAAAGTAAATGGATAATCGTTGTTAATAATCGTGATATCAATTATTGACCCAAATAATCGAGATTATAATTTTTGCCGTAATCGAGCAGCCCTAGTGGAAACTAGTCTGGCTTAACCTCATTGGCATTATGATGAAGAAGTATTTCTCACAGACGTATTGACTGACCGCGGCCACCATTTTCTTTTTTTATAATAATAAACTTTATTTATAGAGCACCTGTCATGCTTAGTGCTTTACGGAGTATGATACAACATCACAATAACAAATGAGGAACATAATTAAAATATGTAAAAACAATAAAACACTAAAACAAGAACAGTGATACTACTAAAAATGAAACAGACAGGTCTTTAATTGACTTAAATATCCAATGGGAGGCGGTCCCACAGTTTGGGGCGATATAAAAGCAGAAAGCAGCCTCTCCAGTTTTCTTGTAATGCACTTTTAAAAGTGAAACATTGGAGGATCTAAGTGTCCTTGTGTCCTCCTTATGTTAGTGTGTCCTCTGTGGAGGCCTAAAGACACAGATCTATTCTTCCACTGCCCTTTTTGGTGGAAGTAAAGGGAACCGAAGACGTAGCTCTCATCATCTAAAAACCACTATTTACCTTCTGTCAGTTCTGACCGGCCATGATGAGAGTCTCCTCCTGCATCTGTGGTGGAGGCCCGCTGCTGGTGCTGGGGATCTCTTCTAACCCAGCCCTTCATGGCCCCTCGTTTGTTTTCCCTGCTGACATAGACCTTCTGCAGAGAGCGGTTGGTGTTGGAGCGGTGTGCGGTGTTAGAGGGATCATTTGAAAGTACGGTTCTTAGAAAAAAAGCACTTTATTTCCAAGATGTTCCCCCTGTTAATATCAACTCGTCTTTCGGGGACGACGCAGCTGTAGTCCCATCGCTCCCCTGTGAATATTTAATTTATGATCCAAACAGACATGCTAGCTCTGGGTCCTCTGAGGTCAGCTGTGGTTTCAGAAGCATTCCCACCAGACTTCTAAATCTCATTTGATTCCTTGTTGACTATTTGTAGCCACCGAGTCGTATCCTCTCGTTCCCCAGACAGTAGGTCATAACGGTTAGGAGCTCCACGGCAAGTACGTTTCCCCATGGACATACTTTTATGTTGTTTCTCCTTTTTTTCTTTTCGTCAACACAATATGTTCCATATGTTTACCCCTCCATCGTTTTCCACAGTATTTATATTTTTACCCTCCACTTGAATGCCCATTGTATTTGCATGGAAAAAACCTCAGTTTGACTGCATTGTCTTGTTGATTGTTTACATTATTGTTTATCTGTAAGCAACTCATTCTGTAAATATGTTTCTGACCTTACAGAGAGTTGATGTTCTGTCACCACTAAATCCCGTGGTTCTCTCGCTGTAGAGCCAGTCAGTAACAAACATGCAGAAACACAAGTCTTCTTCCTCCTTCACTCCGTTCATCGACCCCCCGCCTCCTGCAGGTCTCCACCTCCACCGGCAGCGCCCTCAACAACATCGGTAAGTCCCCGCCCCCCCACTAGCTGCTGGGGTAAACAACAGAGAGGCGAAGTCCCTCCCTTTCCGGGGGAGCTCCATGGGAAGTATGTCTGTAAAAAGTATGTATTCCGTATTTGCCATAGTCTTACAGATGTAGCACCCCAGATAGGACTCACATGGGTGTGTCCCAGTCAAAAGCCCAGCGGATGCCAGTGGCTGGGGGTGTTGCCAAATTGCTAGAGGGCGTTGCCCAATTTCCCCATTTGTTCAATTACAGGATTACCATGAGATGGCGCTTCATTCACAAAATACACAATGGGTGTTGTAGAAACATCAATATTTTAGATCAAATAAAGTATATAGTTTGCTTTATGCAGTATATTGAAGTAAATCAACTTATACATTAAGACAAGATAAGATGGACTTTTATTAATCCCGTGGGGAAATTCAGTAGTTCAAACAGCAACAGGGTGAGAGTGAAAGACAGGACTGTATATTTCAACAGTTTTACGACAAACTGACGAAATTATCTTTTAAATGGACAAACATCATGTGTGTAATTCGTGGCACAATTCAAACGATAATCTTTCTCTCTCCATTGACTTCAATGCATACTTTTTCCGAAATAAGGTCGCATGGGTCGGAAGTTGAGGGGCGGGACTTCGTCTCTCTATACCAAAAGTTCACAAACACAAAGAGTTTTAGGACATTTTTAAAAACGTCCTATCCTTCAAAAGCTTCCCATCTAGAGATCCAAGAACTAGAGGAAGCTGCTAAATGTCCTTGAGTGTGTTGAACATGTTTTCATATGCAGCTCAGGACCGCCAGTTATAGAAGCCCCTGTTATGCTTTTTGGGGGTCTCCCTTTCTGCTAGTGTGTGTTATAGGTTGTTGTGCATGTAAACGGTCTGCAAAGGCCAACACCCCGAAGTTCTTTTTGAACCTTGAAGAACGGAAAACACGTCACAGTAACAGAAACATACGTCCTCTTTAATATACATTTCTGTGAATGCGTCAGTTTAGCCAAGAGGCCATTTTCATCTGTAGTTCCTGGACAAATGTTGTAAAGTCCCTAAAAACCAATCAAATTTCATTTAAAAATATCAAGCTAGAGACTAAGTGGTGAGATACTGCTTTTTATAAAACGGACAAGTCAAATCAAGCAATCTGATTGGTTCTTAGCCGTGATATAATGAGCGTATATCACGGGTAGAATTGTAGTTACTTTTCACAACAAGTCATGTATCCCTCCGCGTCTGAGAAAAGTTACAGCTGTTACATCACGTCCGTCACGAAACTAACTAACTAACAAAGCTTAAAGGGATAGTGGAAATTGAACCCCAAATAGTTTCGTTTTAACTTATATACAAGCATAATTACGTACCAAAACAATCACACCTGATTAAAAAAATATAATAATTGCCTTACGCATGTTAGAAGCACTTATTGGCAGCTTCCCCGAACTTTTTAGAAACGAAATGATCGATTCAAGCCAAACCGGAAGTGAGGAAAACTCAGGAAGACGAAACGATAACAAACCACGGCGTCTATGCAGAATGAACGTGGAAGGGGCAAATATACCAGACAAAGAAGAAGGATTGTACGAGGTATCCAGTGATGATAGCGAGTCAGAAACATCCTCTCGGCTTTCCTGCGAAAAATGTAGTTTTAGGAACTGAATCTGAATCCGGTTCAGTAAGCGACGATGGTGAGAATATTGAGCCAGACGATGGACCATTACGTCCTTATTTGTTCGAGCCCGAGGTGATGGAGTTAGTTCACGGCATGGGCAATGGCGAGGATGACCAGGACCAGGCGCCAGATGATGCACCCCTACGCACAAATAATCTTGACTGGTAGGTCCCTAAGCATAGCTCACGCTAGGCGCTATATTATATATTGCAAAAGTTGGCATGCATGCACTGTAGGCCTATGGCTATGCCCGAGGATGACTGCATGTAGGGTACATTTCATAACATACCAGGGTCAGGTTCACATAAATTATCTTGTCACATTTATTATTGTATATGTAACAGCCTTATGGGCATTAATTACATGAATACATTTAAATGAATTGTATACTAGCATGATATACAGCTAGAGCCAATCGGTCTTTTGACGTAGTATGGTCCTAATCCTAGGCTAGCCAGGCTGCCTGTCAAGTGTAGGCTGTACTCACAGTACTGTTAGTCTATCATGTCTATATTATGACTGTAGTGTACACATTCGACACTGTGTACCGGATTATCGGATGACGAGGCCTCCGGTCGCCTAATCGACAGGCAATAAATGGCGTTGTACACAATGGTACAGGCTAATGATGCATTAAATGATAAATTAAAGCCAGAAAACATAATAAAAATACTCGTGCCTCTTCCAATGTTTTGCCCGTCTTCCTTTGTTTTCGTCATCACCCGAAGATTCCCGAAGTATTTCGTTCATTGAGCAGGGCGTGTCGGGAGCAGTAAAAATTGAAAATAAAATGAAACTAGGCGCATGAATAAAAAAATGGTTTATTATGCTTATTTTTAATAAAAATACATAAGTTAAACCCAAATTCGCGGATTTCCACTATCCTTTTTAAGATGGAAACACAATCTTGCGTCGGACCGATCACCAGCGGGTGACTTAAAATCACGCTTTAAAGCTGTGGCTGTTGAAGCAAACTGTGAAAAATGGGTTCCTTCGGAGCGAACAGGGGTAGGACCTACGAAGTTGAACTTACATGAATCTATTTACAGAAGAGAAATTAAGACACACGAAATAAACAGTCCAAAATATGTCAGAAATAGAATTAAAATAGCATTAAAAAGAATTAAAAAATATATATATATTGATGTGGCCGGGGAAAGGAACGTTTGGGGCTCTCTGCTGGAACTGCTACCTCCGCGACCCGACCACGGAATAAGCGGGAGAGATGTATATACATGTGGAAAATATACAGCTGGAAATGCAAAATGTGCATAACACGATGACACATACAGAATACACACAAACGGAAAGATTGACAATAAAGTTGACTGACTGAATTCTACTTCCTGCACCTAAGCCCCTCCCTTTGACCTTCCCTTTGACCTTGCAGGGTACGCTAACGACGCCCGGCTGGCGGAGGCTCTGCGGGCCGACCCCTCCCGAAAAGGATCCGTCGTCAACGTGAACCCCGTCAACACCCGCCCGCAGAGCGACACGCCCGAGATCCGCAAATACAAGAAGAGGTTCAACTCCGAGATCCTGTGTGCCGCACTGTGGGGTGAGGATTCAAACCTAACTTTATTGATAGCAGCTTTTCGAACACAAAGGGTGAAGTGCTTCTCAAACACTAAAGCAAAGAGAATGACTTTGTGATTGAAAACAAAGCACTTTATTCCAACAGAATAATAAAACAACAATTAAGAAAATTAAGAAAATTATAAATAACTTTCACTTTTACCATCGTTAATCAAAGGTTGGGAATTCCCTAATTATGGACTTGTTACGACACAATGGGTCAGGTTATTAGTGACTTTCTAGTATTATATATATATATATCTATATATATATATCTATATATATCTATATTAAATAAGCTTGTCTGTTTGTCTTAAGGTATGTCTTTCATTTTCAACCAGACTCCTCTACTTTAAACACACTTTACTATTGCTGTAAACTTATTCTGTATATTTGTATATTGTGCACTCTCTAGATCATGCTATATATCTTTCTATTGTTAACATAAATATATATATATATATATTAACTTTGTATTTCATCCTTAAGTCAGGTGCAATTCATTTTTTTTACATGCTGATGTAACAAAAAATAATTTCCCACATTTTGATTCATTAATAAAGTTACCTGGCAGTTCCTCCCATACCTCTCATAACAATGCATGTGTGTATTCAGACCTAATGTGGGTGTTTATTTGCACTGTGTATATGTATATATGTATATATAATATATATGTATGTATATAATAATAATATGTGTGTAAAGTCTTCACCACCTGGGGGCAGCAAATCACTGATTACACTGCAGAACGTCTCGACTGATGCTCTATTTCCAGCTGTACGATGTTGATCTTCTCCTAATTTGTGTGTGTAGGTGTGGTGTGTGTGTGTGTGTGTGTGTGTGGTTGTGTGTGTGTGTGTGTGTGTGGTGTGTGTGTGTGTGTGTGTGTGTGTGTGTGTTTGTGGTGTGTGTGTGTGTGTTTGTGGTGTGTGTGTGTGTGTGGTTTGTGTGTGTG
>NW_027262939.1:0-20319 GCF_902827115.2 Pseudochaenichthys georgianus
CTCTCCTGCTGATGTTCAGGTGTATATCAGTATGTAGTGTCTCTACTTTAAAGAGTCCTCTCCTGCTGATGTTCAGGTGTATATCAGTATGTAGTGTCTCTATTTAAAGAGTCCTCTCCTGCTGATGTTCAGGTGTATATCAGTATGTAGTGTCTCTACTTTAAAGAGTCCTCTCCTGCTGATGTTCAGGTGTATATCAGTATGTAGTGTCTCTACTTTAAAGAGTCCTCTCCTGCTGATGTTCAGGTGTATATCAGTATGTAGTGTCTCTACTTTAAAGAGTCCTCTCCTGCTGATGTTCAGGTGTATATCAGTATGTAGTGTTTCTACTTTAAAGAGTCCTCTCCTGCTGATGTTCAGGTGTATATCAGTATGTAGTGTCTCTACTTTAAAGAGTCCTCTCCTGCTGATGTTCAGGTGTATATCAGTACGTAGTGTCTCTACTTTAAAGAGTCCTCTCCTGCTGATGTTCAGGTGTATATCAGTATGTAGTGTCTCTACTTTAAAGAGTCCTCTCCTGCTGATGTTCAGGTGTATATCAGTATGTAGCGTCTCTACTTTAAAGAGTCCTCTCCTGCTGATGTTCAGGTGTATATCAGTATGTAGCGTCTCTACTTTAAGAGTCCTCTCCTGCTGATGTTCAGGTGTATATCAGTATGTAGTGTCTCTACTTTAAAGAGTCCTCTCCTGCTGATGTTCAGGTGTATATCAGTATGTAGTGTCTCTACTTTAAAGAGTCATCTCCTGCTGATGTTCAGGTGTATATCAGTATGTAGTGTCTCTACTTTAAAGAGTCCTCTCCTGCTGATGTTCAGGTGTATATCAGTATGTAGTGTCTCTACTTTAAAGAGTCCTCTCTTGCTGATGTTCAGGTGTATATCAGTATGTAGTGTCTCTACTTTAAAGAGTCCTCTCTTGCTGATGTTCAGGTGTATATCAGTATGTAGTGTCTCTACTTTAAAGAGTCCTCTCCTGCTGATGTTCAGGTGTATATCAGTATGTAGTGTCTCTACTTTAAAGAGTCCTCTCCTGCTGATGTTCAGGTGTATATCAGTATGTAGTGTCTCTACTTTAAAGAGTCCTCTCCTGCTGATGTGCAGGTGTATATCAGTATGTAGTGTTTCTACTTTAAAGAGTCCTCTCCTGCTGATGTTCAGGTGTATATCAGTATGTAGTGTCTCTACTTTAAAGAGTCCTCTCCTGCTGATGTTCAGGTGTATATCAGTATGTAGTGTCTCTACTTTAAAGAGTCCTCTCCTGCTGATGTTCAGGTGTATATCAGTATGTAGTGTCTCTACTTTAAAGAGTCCTCTCCTGCTGATGTTCAGGTGTATATCAGTATGTAGTGTTCTCTACTTTAAAGAGTCCTCTCCTGCTGATGTTCAGGTGTATATCAGTATGTAGTGTCTCTACTTTAAAGAGTCCTCTCCTGCTGATGTTCAGGTGTATATCAGTATGTAGTGTCTCTACTTTAAAGAGTCCTCTCCTGCTGATGTTCAGGTGTATATCAGTATGTAGTGTCTCTACTTTAAAGAGTCCTCTCCTGCTGATGTTCAGGTGTATATCAGTATGTAGAGTCTCTACTTTAAAGAGTCCTCTCCTGCTGATGTTCAGGTGTATATCAGTATGTAGAGTCTCTACTTTAAAGAGTCCTCTCCTGCTGATGTTCAGGTGTATATCAGTATGTAGTGTCTCTACTTTAAAGAGTCCTCTCCTGCTGATGTTCAGGTGTATATCAGTATGTAGTGTCTCTACTTTAAAGAGTCCTCTCCTGCTGATGTTCAGGTGTATATCAGTATGTAGAGTCTCTACTTTAAAGAGTCCTCTCCTGCTGATGTTCAGGTGTATATCAGTATGTAGTGTCTCTACTTTAAAGAGTCCTCTCCTGCTGATGTCCAGGTGTATATCAGTATGTAGTGTCTCTACTTTAAAGAGTCCTCTCCTGCTGATGTGCAGGTGTATATCAGTATGTAGTGTCTCTACTTTAAAGAGTCCTCTCCTGCTGATGTCAGGTGTATATCAGTATGTAGTGTCTCTACTTTAAAGAGTCCTCTCCTGCTGATGTGCAGGTGTATATCAGTATGTAGTGTCTCTACTTTAAAGAGTCCTCTCCTGCTGATGTGCAGGTGTATATCAGTATGTAGTGTCTCTACTTTAAAGAGTCCTCTCCTGCTGATGTCCAGGTGTATATCAGTATGTAGTGTCTCTACTTTAAAGAGTCCTCTCCTGCTGATGTTCAGGTGTATATCAGTATGTAGTGTCTCTACTTTAAAGAGTCCTCTCCTGCTGATGTCCAGGTGTATATCAGTATGTAGTGTCTCTACTTTAAAGAGTCCTCTCCTGCTGATGTCCAGGTGTATATCAGTATGCATGCTGACGCTATCATTAGCCTTTGTGAGAAATAACCCTCATATCCCCTCACTCCCCTCCTCCCCCTTCTCCTCTCACTCTCCCTCCCACATGGGAGCAACAATTAGGGAGGCATTAAACTCCTCTCTCCATGACCTGCCTCTTGGGGGAGAGAGAGAGATGCACCCTCCCTCCAAGGCTGTGACCTCTACGAAGAGAGAAGCTAAAAAGTGTTTCTCTAGACCAGGGGTGTCAAACTCAATTTCATCACGGGCCACATCAGCATTATGGCTGCACTCAAAGGGCCGGTTGTAACTTTAAGACTATATCAAAATACATATATAAATATTTAATATATAAAATAATGTATTGTATTACATTATTGCCTCTGCATTGGATTATTATCGGATAGGGTACGTCTGAAAGCAGAAGTCTAGGGCAAATAATTGCAAGTCTCTTCAGTGAGAACGTTACAATGATTTAAAAAGAAATGACATTTTAAAATAAAAAGTAACTTTAAAAAAAAAAATCAAATTCTGAGAAAAAAGGTATATTTTGAAGAAATGTCAAATTCTGAGAAAAAAGTCTAATTTGAGATGCATTGTGGGACATGTAGTTCATGGGCAACATTCTTCTGTAAAGTAGTAACCATATAATAAACATATAATATTTGTTGCAAGCTCTTGTGGGGCCACATAAAATGAAGTCGCGGGCCGCATTTGGCCCCCGGGCCTTGAGTTTGACACCCCTGCTCTAGTCAATAAATCTGCTGTTTTTTTTACGAGAAAGGACACCAACAGGAAGACGATCAGTTCGGATCCCACCACAGCGTTTCTGAAAGTTTCACATGCAGACAGAAACAGGCACTCGTCCTGAGGCTCAGTCCTCCGCTTCACCTCGATATTAATTGGTCTGGATTTGATCGGCATCAAAAGATAATTCGAGGAGAATTTCTCCGTCACCTTTGTGCTCTCGTTTCCCCTCGGAGGCGGCGATGACCTCCACCGTCTCGTCTTCATTATTAACTCAGCAGCATTGATCTGTAACTGTGGCGCATGTTGTTTACATAACTCTCCACATGTACATGTTGTTTACATAACTCTCCACATGTACATGTTGTTTACATAACTCTCCACATGTACATGTTGTTTACATAACTCTCCACATGCACATGTTGTTGTAAACAGGCTTACTCACGGAGAAAGCATGGCATGTGTGGAGCATGTGCCCGGAGACATGCTTCTGCAGAGAGGAGATGGAGTCTAGACAGAAGTAGAGGAAGAAGTACTCGCATAGGACGCCTGGGTAGAAACATTTGCTATCAAGATATCCTTAAAGTACCAAATTAAGGGACTTTCTTTGCAGCTGGTAAAAGTTAAGATAATTTAAAACACCTTACTCTGCTGCTGGAGGCCTTAACCTGTTAGTACCGTCACTTCTAACTGATGAGAAATAACAAAGCTTTGTGCAATATAAAACGTTTTTCATTGTACATTTTATTAATGTTATTACTAAGTGATACTTCTCTAGTGGAGTAGACGTTTTTTTATCATGTTCTGTTGCCAATTAGCTTTTATTTTATTTATTTTGAATTTAGTTTTTTGTTTAAATTTTTTTTTAAATTTTTTTTTAAATTTTGTAAAATTGTACGGTGTCCTTGGGTGTCATGAAAGGCGCCTACAAATAAAATGTATTATTATTATTATTATTATTAAAGTAGCATGTACAAATGCAGGAGTACAAGTAGTGCAAATAGTACATAAAGAAAAAAGGGGGTCATTAATTAGCTATACTTTGACAGAGCTTATGTTTTCTTATTGTGAAAATAAACCTCTTTTCCCAGATCCCATCATGAATGTAAAAATAAGAAACGAAATACTGTGTGACTTGGCTATAAAAATATACTTAAAGTACCGAAAGTTAAGGTACTTTCTTGGCAAATGTTTGTGTTCATCGCTTCTGGTAAAATAATTTCCATCACATCCCGGATCCCCCCATGCATGTTTCAAACGTCCTTCCGTCGACAAAGTGTGATTTCGTTTTGGAAACTCTCGACGCCCTCTGACTCCGCGTCGACTGCGCCGGCGTTTTAGAGCAAATAACGAAGAATCAGCAATAAAGAGGAAATCTAGCGGCGGAGACGAGTGAAGCAGTAAGTGCAAAGAAACATGATGGGCCAAGAAGTGAAGACGAGGAGAGGAAGAGAGTGGGTACAGTAAAAGCTCTCCTCAGTGTTGGCATGCGGCCATCCCGCCCACTAACCCGCCCCCTCGTCCCAACGCTCACTCTGCATTAAGGGCGCCAATCAAATATTCATTCTCCAAAAACCAGCTCTTACATAACCCAGCGAGTCTCAGGCTGACCCCAGATCAGAGCGACGTGGCGCCCACTCACAGGAGATCCTAATTAATGAACACTTCAGAGCAACAGTAGGAGGAGGCGCGGAGTAACGGGGATGCATCGGCCGCTTCTATTTGCTTTGATAATGAGAGGAAAACAGCTCTGAATAGATGCAGAGGCGACAGGGAGGAGAGGGATGCTGTCGTCCGACTAAGTGAGGCGTTGCAAACCAATTTCTAGTCATTTTGTGTTTCGCTGAGGTCTGATCAATATGGTGAAGAAGAAGAAGGATTACAACAGGCATCTTTGAAGGCAGTTCTCCTTACTTCATGTCCCTGACCCTTCAATTCAATTCAATGCTTAACCAACTAGATATTATTATTTTTTCTGATGTTATGCAATGAGGCATTATCTAACAGTAACTTTCGGTGGATTCAGGAGAAATCTACAGACACGAATAGCTAAATCAATCCCTAGATGTCGTTTCCTTTCCACCTATTTGTATAAGAGACTTGTTACAGAAGCTAAATAGCGAAACATCGCAGCGTCTGCTCGCTTTACATGCACAGAAAGTCAATCTTCCACTTTGTCACTTTAACAATGCGTCGTTGTGACCGACCACTTCCTGATCTCTTCAACAACAGGGTGCAATTACAATTAATCACCGTGGTAACTAGCCTTATCAGCACTCACTATTGAACGTCTCGGCTGTTTGTCAATCGACCTCAAATCTTCCCAAGGGTTCGAGCCTTCGTCTCAGCAGAAAGAGGACGACACCTGCCAAATGAACACGCCTTCCTGCCGGTGCACTGAAGGGAATGAGACGGCACTTTGCCCAATTGAGTCTGAGCTGACTTCCTCGTGGATTCATCTCCTCATTACAGACGCATTTCCTAACATTCGGTCTCTATGCTGTCAAATGTATTATCTCTTCCATCTACACACGGCATCTATCGCACGTCTGTCCGTCCTGGAGAGGGATCCCTCCTCTGCTGCTCTCCCTGAGGTTTCTCCCATGTTCCCTTAAACTGGGTTTTCTTTGGAAGTTTTTCCTTGTACGATGTGAGGGTCTAAGGACAGAGGGTCTAAGGACAGAGGCTCTAAGGACAGAGTGTCTAAGGACAGAGGGTCTGAGGACAGAGGGTCTGAGGACAGAGGGTCTGAGGACAGAGGGTCTAAGGACAGAGGGTGTAAGGACAGAGGGTCTAAGGACAGAGGGTGTAAGGACAGAGGGTCTAAGGACAGAGGGTCTGAGGACAGAGGGTCTATGGACAGAGGGTCTGAGGACAGAGAGTCTAAGGACAGAGGGTCTGAGGACAGAGGGTCTGAGGACAGAGGGTCTGAGGACAGAGGGTCTAAGGACAGAGGGTGTAAGGACAGAGGGTCTAAGGACAGAGGGTGTAAGGACAGAGGGTCTAAGGACAGAGGGTCTGAGGACAGAGGGTCTAAGGACAGAGGGTCTAAGGACAGAGGGTCTAAGGACAGAGGGTCTAAGGACAGAGGGTCTAAGGTCAGAGGCTCTAAAGACAGAGGGTCTAAGGACAGAGGCTCTAAGGACAGAGTGTCTAAGGACAGAGGCTCTAAGGACAGAGTGTCTAAGGACAGAGGGTCTAAGGACAGAGGGTGTAAGGACAGAGGGTCTAAGGACAGAGTGTCTAAGGACAGAGGGTCTAAGGTCAGAGGCTCTAAAGACAGAGGCTCTAAAGACAGAGGGTCTAAGGACAGAGGGTCTGAGGACAGAGGCTCTAAGGACAGAGTGTCTAAGGACAGAGGGTCTGAGCACAGAGGGTCTAAGGACAGAGGGTCTGAGGACAGAGAGTCTGTGTTGTTGTATTTGCTGTAAAGTGTCTCTTCTGTAGGCTATTTTTATTTTATGTACAGCACTTTGTCTCGACCAAAAATCGTTTATAGATGTGCTTTATAAATAAAACTTGATTTGATTTGAGTGCCGTATTATGGGGAACATCACAAGAGAACTAGTTGGAAAACTCAGATTGAAAGAGATGAATGTACTAGAAAACCTCACAAGTGAATGGGGAAGAAACCTCTCAAATAAGGTTTCTGACATGGGAACACATCAGGGAAACGCTTTCCTACATTTTCTAGATCTTAAATTGTAAAATTGTGACTTTAATCTCAGAGAATTTCCTTTCTTTTCTAGCAAATATACAACTCATTGATCCCCAAGGATTAGTGACCGTCAACTGGCGGCCCGCGGGCCACACCCGGCCCACCAGACATCCTCACCCGGCCCGCACGACGGGGGTGACCGTGGCGTTAGTGCGTTCGCCCCCCACTAATTTTATTTCTTTCTCGCGAGTAATGTGCAGTACCGGAGTCCAACAGAGAGGCAGCAGCTGCGGGACAGTCGACTGCGTAGCATTCCCTGCGCTGAAGAAGAAGTGATCCTTCGCTGTGAAGAGTCTGCTTTAAGAGCTCCGCAGCAGTAGCCCCGCTGCGACAGAGTCCAACAGAGAGGCTGGAGACAGTAGCCTCGAAGTGATCCTTCGTTAGCGTGAAGAGTCTGCTAAGCTTTATGCGACAACTTCAAAATTCTGGGCTTTATAAAAATCGCAAGCCCGCGAAAGTGTCTATTGGATAAATGTCGTCCAACAACATTAACCTTTCTGTTGGTCGCTTGTTAGCAGACCCTTCACGCGATGGCAGAGCGAACAGGTACAGGCAGGGCCCGTAATGATAGCCCTATAGTTTAAATCTACTACCCACACATGAACATATGGAAATGGGTTACTATTTAAAAAATACATGTATTTATAAATGTATTTAGGAACCTATCCATGTGATTTTTAGTGGGGGTCGACCTCAAATCCTCTAGGGGGGTCCAGGGGCATGCCCCCCGGAAAGATTTTATATTTTATTTTGGAGTTAAATGCATCAATCTGGTGCATTTTGAGGGGACAATAAAGAGACTAGATCTATGGAAACACCTATATTAAACAGAACTGTATACATTTCATAAAATCATGGCCATAACCAATAACATACCTTTTCCAATATGAAAAAAACACTGAAAGTTGTTTATTAATTTATTTTTATATTATAGAACAAGAATCAACAACTCGACCCTCTGCCCAATATATAATATGCTCCATCAAGGACGGTGCTACAGGCCGCAAGGCGATTCACCACAACTACAATAAGCATGTTAATGTTAATCCAATACAGCTCCGGTGATCCACTAGCACCCCCCCCCCCCGTGGTGGTTTTGAAATCCTCCCGATTTCTGAGGTCTCAAGGTTGGCAAGTAAGCCTTGGACAAATGTATTTGGTGGTCCCTGGATTAGAAGATAAGAATTCCTGTAACTATTATAGCTGTTTTACCTGATAAGCTGAAGGGCAACGAGAGCACGATAATAGAGTTTTTAACAAGCCAACGACTCTTCATCCTGCTCCCGATGATCTAAATACCTGTAAATTGATTATCAAAGGCCACATATGAAGTCCATCATTATCCTTACACCCTCAGTGACACAGACCTGCTGTGATGCTTCCTAATAACCACCTGTAAGAGCAATTAAGTCCTACTGTGAATCAAGCCTCAAAACTCTTCTGTCTGCAACCTCTGTCTGCAGCCAAATGGATGCAGCCACATGGATGCAGCCACATGGATGCAGCCACATGGATGCAGCCACATGGATGCAGCCAAATGGATGCAGCCACATGGATGCAGCCACATGGATGCAGCCACATGGATGCAGCCAAATGGATGCAGCAGAGTGCATGGAGGCTTTCACAACGCACATGCAGCTGTTTGGGAGGGGTCTGGAACAGCCAAAGCCTCCTCTGTTAAGTGGTCAGTAATGGCAAAGTAATTCAATCCGAGCGGGTCTTTCTCCATCCACTCAAAACTTCCGGTACAATCCCATCTTGTAATGCGGGTGGGCAGCTTTCCGGAAAACACACCAAGAAATCTCAGCGTCTGCCAACAAGCCGGCGATGCAACGGCAATTAAAACACAATTAGGACTGCGATTTTTATTTAATTGAATTGGATTCGGAGAGAGAACTGTGAGAATAAGGTCCACGTTTTAATCTGGATACGTTGATGACGTTTTCAGGGTTTAAGAACGGTCTGAATTGTTTGCGCTAATCCCCCCCCAGAACACCAGATTAGGTTTGTGCAGGATGAGCTGAAGGCATGGGAACAGAAAGAGAGAATGAGACAATGAGGAAACAGATGCATCTCTTTTCCTTTTTTTGTTAAAGGTCGTAAAGATTATTCCCTCGCTCTTGCACAAATCACAGATCATAAATCCCCCTCCGTCTGTGGAGCACAAGAAGATTGCTCCTGTCTGTTCTTCCGTCTTAAAACACGACTCAGAGGAATATGTGAGCTTACCTCGAATACTATGGGTACAATTCAACAAAAGCTAGCTTGATTTGTTTCCAAGTATTGATACCACAGGTCTGAACAAAAGAGAAGAAGCTTTTGAGTTGGCTTAGTTTAGCATAAAGACTACAACAAGGAAACAGATCGACCAAAAGTTAAAAAACCCGCCTACCATCACCTCCAAAACATGCTTTATCACCTTTGTTACAATAATCTAACCCCAGGTACAACCATAATGGGACTTCACTTGGTGTTAACCTCACACAGCAACAGGTGCAAGATGTAGGCTAGCGTCCAAGAAGGAACTACAAAAATGGCGGACACGGTGCTAATCAAAATCAAAATAAAAAGCCAACAGGACAAAGAATGTTTTACTTTGTGTTTGTGACCTCGATAAAAAGACAGCAACAGGTGCAAGATGTAGGCTAGCGTCCAAGAAGGAACTACAAAAATGGCGGACACAGTGCTGAAAAACTGCAAATCAAAATAAAAAGCCAAAAGGACAAAGAATGTTTTACTTTGTGACCTCGATAAAAAGACAGCAACAGGTGCAAGATCGTAGGCTAGCGTCCAAGAAAGAACTACAAAAATGGCGGACACGGTGCTAATCAAAATCAAAATAAAAAGCCAACAGGACAAAGAATGTTTTACTTTGTGACCTCGATAAAAAGACAGCAACAGGTGCAAGATGTAGGCTAGCGTCCAAGAAGGAACTACAAAAATGGCAATGCTGAAAAACACCTCCAGATAAAAAGAAAAAGCCAACAGAGAGGCGAAGTCCCTCCCCTTCCGGTGGAGCTGCATGGGACCTTATTTCGGAAAAATTATGTATTGAAGTCAATGGCGAGAGAAAAGTTATCTTTCGATCCCGTTTGAATTGTGCCACGAATTACACACATGATGTTTGTCAATTCAAAAGATAATTTTGCATAATGCGTTAATTAATTCAGTTTAAAAGGATGTACAGAAACACTTTTTAGGAAAACTATGAGGTGATTGAAGATGAGAAATTATTGTATGTATAAATGTAAATGTAAGTAGGAATAACTTGCATAATGATTTAAAGGACAATCGTTGATCAGCAGTAAGTAAGGGGTGGGAATGAATAAGCATTTGCTTCCTCCTGCTTCCTTTCGGACACATATGATTTATTATTATTATTATTATGAAGACTTTTTTCGGTTGAATATATAAATAATATCTGTATTTAACAATACAGTATTCTGTTTTTCACATTTGTTATTTGTTGAATCTGTTCGAAATAAAGCCAGCATGCGGGACCGCGACTCTGGGATTTGTAGTCTTTCTAGTTGCGTGTTTTTCATCGTCTTACATTTCAACAGTTTTACGACAAACTGTGACTTTTTTGTTAAGATTGACAAATATCATGTGAGTAATTCGTGGCACAATTCAAACGGGATCGAAAGATACGTTTTCTCTCCCCATTGACTTCAATGCATACTTTTTCCGAAATAAGGTCCCATGGGTCGGAAGTAGAAGGGCGGGACTTCGCCTCTCTATGCGATAAAGAATTTTACTTGGTGTTGACCTGCATAAAAAGACAGCAACAGGTGTAGGCTAGCATCCAATAAGAAACTACAAAAATGGCGGTCACAGTGCTGAACACACCTGTAGTTAAAAAGAAAAAGCCAATGGGATAATGAATGATTTACTTGGTGTTGACCTCCATAAAAAGACAGCAACAGGTGTAGGCTAGCGTCCAATAAGGAACTACAAAAATGGCAGTCACCTGTAGATAAAAAGGAAAAGCCAATGGGATAATGAATTTTACTTGGTGTTGACCTCCATAAAAACACAGCAACAGGTGTAGGCTAGCATCCAAGAAGGAACTACAAAAATGGCGGTCACCTGTAGATAAAAAGAAAAAGCCAATGGGATAATGAATGATTTACTTGGTGTTGACCTCCATAAAAAGACGGCAACAGGTGTAGGCTAGCGTCCAATAAGAAACTACAAAAATGGCGGTCACCTGTAGACAAAAAGGAAAAGCCAATGGGATAATGAATTTTACTTGGTGTTGACCTCCATAAAAAGACAGCAACAGGTGTAGGCTAGCGTCCAATAAGAAACTACAAAAATGGCGGCCACAGCACAAGAAAAAGCTGCTAATCTAGCGATGACATTACCATGAACTCCCTACTAATAATGCATACATGATGTTTGTGAGCGGGAACAGTGAGAGGTGTTGAGTGTGAAGCAGAGGTCACACGTGTGGCCTGGTTATATATGTCTCCAGGTCGTGCTTGTCATCAGGGAAGGTGTGTTGAAATGTCAGAGCGGCGGCGTCGCTTCCAGCTCGCTGAGCCGCAGCTTTCCGCAGATCCAGAACAACGGCAGGATGTCAGCGTCCGTGCCGGGAAGCGCGCTGTGGACAAAGCTCTGGATCAGGGGGCACCTGAACCCCTCGCTGCCCTTTCTGTTCTATAACAGGGCACCGGGTCAGGTCCACTGACGGAGGGAGGACGCTCTAAATGGATGAGGCTACTGAGAGTCAAGAGGGAATGTTCGAGGCGGCTTTTCATTTGGTTCTTTGAATGAAACTTTGATTCAAACATTCCTCCAAAAAAAGCAGAAATAAAGAGTTTTTGTGGCTGAAAGTAATTTATGGTGCTCTTATAAGTAATCGGGGGGGGGGGGGCCTCCAATAGCAATCATATTCTTGCAGGGATTTTTTTTTAAGGGCTGAACAACAACAAAAACAACAACAACTAGATGGATGCAGAGTATTCGGTTTCATAAAAACTATTATAACATCGATTTTTCCAATAAATGTGGACTTTTGAACGTGTTGGATCGCTGGAGTCTTACACACTAAATCTAATTACACTAATAATATTAGTGTAGCCTCATCTTTATCCGACGCTGTGCACAAAGCCCGGCTTTAAACACGATCGATACGCACGTTAAGAAGTATTCAGTACGGCTCTGAGAGGCTCTTCTATTGAAGGCACCTAATTACACACTTCACAGATTACTGTCTTTTATAAATGGCTTCTTCAGAGAAACACAGAACACACGAGGATAATGCCTCTAATCCTCACACACACACACACACGCACACACACACACACACACACACACCCACCCACACACCCACCCACACACCCACACACACACACACACACACACACACACACACACACACACACACACACACACACACACACACACACACACACACACACACACACACACACACACACACACACACACACACACACACACACACACACACCATGTATACATCACTTCAGGGGACATTACATTGACTTACATGCATTTCCTGGAGACTTATCCTAACCAAGTCTTCACCCTAAAATTAATGATCCCCCTTATAGGGACCTCCATTTTGTCCCCATAAGGGAAGCGAGTCCCCACACGTGACTATGTAAACAGATGTAGGTCCCCACAAGTATAGTAATGCTAGTACCCACACACACACACACACACACACACACACACACACACACACACACACACACACACACACACACACACACACACACACACACACACACACACACACACACACACACACACACACACACACACACACACACACACACACACACACACACACACACACACACACACAGCAATCCACTTTAACTAGATTAACCTCACTTAGACAGGCAGCACAGAAACTCTGACCATGATGCTTGTTAAACATGACCCACCACACACACACACACACACACACACACACACACACACACACACACACACACACACACACACACACACACACACACACACACACACACACACACACACACACACACACACACACACACACACACACACACACACACACACCACACACACACATCAAAGGGAGGATCCTACTGTACATATGAATTATGGATGTGCTGCACCATCGTCTGAAGTGAAGGTGGAAAGGTGACGCAGTGCCAGCTGACGTGTCATACCCCGAGAGGAAGATCTATCACCTCAACATCCTTAACTTTTCACAAGCATCCACACTGTGCATACATATGATCAGGTGTGTGTTCAAGTGTGTGTTCAATATGATGTGAACACACACTTTGTGGTGACTGCCGGACGCTGAGGCTCAGCAAAGTGACGGGCGGGCTGCGTGCCAACACTCAGCCTCTTATTATTAACTGTAGTGTCCCAAGAGGCACTCAGTCCCCAGCGCAGAGAGACACGATGAACTTGGAGACGTTTCACCGTTGAATCAGGACATCTATAGAGTGTTAGCAGGATAATGAAATCTCTCCCGTGTGATCCTTCTGTATATTTAAAGCACAGAGGCTGAGAACGTGGAGATGTCTTGTTTTAAGTTACAGAACAGGGCAACCATAGGACTCAACTCGAGCTGTAGAGGTTCATGTAATAATTATCTGTTCATCTTTCATGCAAAGAAAGCTTTCAGTCTCAAAGATGCAGGTTTGTGACCACTTGTTGCTTCAAATGTTAGAGAACTGTTGTAATAATAATAATAATACATTTTATTTTTAGGTGCCTTTCATGACACCCAAGGACACCGTACCATTTATAAAAAAAAAAATATAATATGAATGTCTAACAGTAGCCTTTGGTGCAAGAAAATGACATTTCCTGCCTTTAAAATATGGATATTTCCCTCTTTTAATATCATAAAGAGAATATGTTTGGGTATAAAACTTATAATACTAACAATTAACGACATCATTTTGGACTTTATGACTTTTTTTAATACTATTTTCTGATATGTAATACACCAAACTATGAATACACAGCAGATTAATAGTTCACAAATTGCCGGTTGCATCCCTAGATGTACTTCAAGCATCTGATCAATGAAAAGTAGGGATGCACGATATTGGTTTTTTGAAACCGATACCGATACCTTCCTGCTTCTCAAGACCGATACCCGATAATAATATAATATATATATATATATTAAATGTACCTGTAGTTTTTGCACACCTGGTGGTAAAAAGAGACTAGTAGTGAGCAAAGGACATGAGCATTACTACTGTGAACAAAGCAAAGCCAAGAACAGTTCTGACTTCAAAGTGACCAGATTTATTTCCCCAAATAAACTTCTTGCCTTTTTCAAAAGCCTCGTGGATAGGTGAAAGCCCCGGTGCCTTTGCAGCTGGCTTTGGATTCGCCGCTAGTTTAGCAGCGCAGGCGTCTTCGTACGCTTTTAACACACCATCGTAGCCATGGCGATGTTTCAGGCGACTGATCAGGTTGGAAGTATTATAGCTCGTTGCCTCCTCGTGGAACTTCTGCATCCGTTAATACAAATAGCAAGCGAACTATCGAACTCTGAAACTTTGAAATAGTCCCATACTACCGACGACATGTTTGTTTGCTGTCCTGGCTTCACGCCATTTACGTCACAGCCAGGCACGAGTTAGGGAGCGCTGGATTTGTGAAGAACTCCCCTCTTCCTAAACCGCTAACACCACAGTACTGGCAAAACGGGAGGAGCCGAGCGAAAAACAAGCGCCCCTCATCCCAACCCACCCACACCGCAGGATCTCTTTCTTTTTACCCAAAAAATTTATTGTATATTATCGGGGCTATTAATACTTTTATCGGGTTTATCGGGATGACGTCATAATTCCTAATATCATACCGATAACTATCGGGCCGATAATTATCGTGCACCACTAATAAATAATGATCAGAACTTTAAGGTTTAAGTTCCTCCAGTCATGTCATGGCAGGAAATACTGTTTTCATTCTCAAATATGCAGATTTGAAATGTCTAACGGTCGTCTTTTATGCAAAAAATTACGTTTCCCGTCCGTAAAATATGAACATTTTCCACTTTTAATTTCATAAAGTGAATGTTTTGAGCATAAAACTGATAATACTAAGAACTCAAGACATTTTGACTATTTTCTGATATAATAAACCAAACTATTAAGAAACAGCAGATGAATGGTTCGTACATATTGCTGGTTGCAGCCCTATGTAATATAACATTAGTTCCTCGTGTCATATGAAGTCTTTATATCCCATAATGCTCTTCCCGTCTGTATTCATCTCGTGACTGAAGGAGTGAGTCACGTGTGGCGAGAAAAGCTTTCCCCAGGATCCCTAAGAGCTTTTTACTTTTTACCGTCTCAGTTTCCCAGAAGAGACTTCGGGGAGGCTCCGATATCTGACAATTAACAGCTTCCTCACCCGAGTGAATCGTTAATATCCACAACAACATGTCTGTGGATTAGCTCATGGGCAAAACCTGCCTTTCCATTTCCATGTATTGCATAGCTTCTCTGAGGACATGATGAAGTAGAATGGCACGGGGCTAATGGTGCATTCAGGTGCTTTTCTGATGGTGCCATTAGGAGAGGAGGAAGTATTTCTTTGAGGCGTAATGAGGACACATGGAAGCAGGTGTGATGCATGTATTGCTAAGTTTGAATTGTGCTGGCATTCATGTGAAGTTTCACCGTCGGAAACTCACTTTTACAATTATTCCAACACCATATCAATGCATCACAGTTGCCCCTGTAAGAAATAATCTATATATTGTGCCGGATTTAGGAACTTCCCGTCGATTCTATTGGTTCTAGCCTGGGGCGGACTGGGACTAAGAATCAGCCCGGGACTCTCGACCGGCCCACCTCGGTACCCCAAGTAAATACCGCTAGTAAATTGTCAACGGGGGGTGGGGGGGAAGGTCTATCCTTAGACCTTCTGTCCTCAGACCCTCTGTCCTCAGACCCTCTGTCCTTAGACCCTCTGTCCTCAGACCCTCTGTCCTCAGACCCTCTGTCCTCAGACCCTCTGTCCTTAGACCCTCTGTCCTCAGACCCTCTGTCCTTAGACCCTCTGTCCTTAGACCCTCTGTCCTTAGACCCTCTGTCCTCAGACCCTCTGTCCTCAGACCCTCTGTCCTTAGACCCTCTGTCCTTAGACCCTCTGTCCTCAGACCCTCTTTCCTTAGACCCTCTGTCCTCAGACCCTCTGTCCTCAGACCCTCTGTCCTCAGACCCTCTGTCCTTAGACCCTCTGTCCTTAGACCCTCTTTCCTTAGACCCTCTGTCCTCAGACCCTCTGTCCTCAGACCCTCTGTCCTTAGACCCTCTGTCCTTAGACCCTCTGTACTCAGACCCTCTGTCCTTAGACCCTCTGTCCTTAGACCCTCTGTCCTCAGACCCTCTGTCCTCAGACCCTCTGTCCTCAGACCCTCTGTCCTTAGACCCTCTGTCCTCAGACCCTCTTTCCTTAGACCCTCTGTCCTCAGACCCTCTGTCCTCAGACCCTCTGTCCTTAGACCCTCTGTCCTTAGACCCTCACATCGTACAAGGAAAAACTTCCAGAGAAACCCCACAGTTTAAAGGGAACATGGGAGAAACCTCGGGGAGAGCAGCAGAGGATCTGTCTAAAAAGGTCAAAGGTCACTGGTTTTGCATCAATCTTGATACAGGGCACTTATTATATGTTATACTTTGGATTCCTAAAGCTTCTAGTCTACCATCCCATCATCCAAGGTTTCACTATAAGTAATGGTTTTTTCTTTGGACGGAATCTATCATTTACATTTTTTTACTATGTTCAATCTGAATTTACTTTAAGATAAAAACATCTATATTGATTCTGACTTTTCTACATCCAACTCACAGGTGTACCCTTGCTTTGATATATTAATTAATGTACCCCTTTTAGAAGAGAATATAGTCATTTGTTCTGGGAATGGCTCAGGGACATCATTTACTGAAGCAGTGTTCCCCACGGACCAGATGTTGGCGACACATTGGACCTTCAGTTTAAGGTTATTGTTTGTTTTTAGCCGACTAGCATGTAGCTAATAGTACATTAACTCTCACTCATCGACGCTGCATTACTACTATTATTATATGTTTAAACATCAGAAGAATTGTATATTAAATATCATAAGAGATGCTACGGCTACGTCATCAGAGGCGACAGAAGAAGACCCGCCCCCGTCGACGTCAGCCAATGGAAGGAGACTAAATACCATGTTATAGAGATACACGTTCTCTTCTATTCATGTGGATGTCGTGGACCAGTGAATTGAATTTAAGAACCACAGCTGTGTTCCCTTGTAAACCTACTATACTATTGCATTAATAAATATTGTTTTCGAGAAGCTTCCTGGTCTTCTTTCGACCAACTCTTGGTTTTCAAAACAAGAATACCTGACACCCGATCTCACAGACCTAACGAACGTGAAAGATAGTTTGAGCGTCTGCCATGTGCTTTGGATCCACCCCAACAGTTTATGGGTTATTCTTTGGCCCACCCTTCAACCTTCTAACAAGCGTTATTATATCAAATATTGGGCCGGTCGTTTCTGCACGGTGACAAAAAAGCCAGAAAATACAACACATTAAAATAAGTAATGCCACAGATATCGAGATGTGGGGAGGACGCTACTATCACTTCAAAAACTCAAAATCTTGCCAAGTATATGTGTCTAATATCTAGTCAGAATATGTCTCTCCACCTGATGATAATAACTTCAGAAGTGACACGGCAGTGAGATATCGGCTCTTGTGTTTAGGCAATGCTTCATCTTGTTAAGTCAAAACATCTTATTTTGAGTTGTATCTCAAATGAAACACATATTTTTTTACATATTTAATAGAAAATCACCCTGACACTAACATCAGAAAACAGAACACTTTTGCGAAATATGTAAAATATTTTTTGGGAAATATTGGGCTGTCTTATTTATTCTCTCTCACACACAACCTGCCACTAACGTTAAACCCCTTTGCTATTCAATTAAACACATTCAATGTTTATTTATTGTAAAAGAAAATGGGCTATTTTCACACACACACACACACACACACACACACACACACACACACACACACACACACACACACAGTTCTCCGCCTCATTCTGTTTTCATTTACTTTTTTTCATCTTGGTGTTTTCTCTCTCGTGTGAGCTCTACACGTTCACTCTACGGTGTTGTTTACCTTCTGCTGATGACGTTGTGTCATCATCATCATCATCATCATCATCATCATCATCATCATCATCATCATCATCATCATCATCATCATCATCATCACGACTTCACGTCAAGACGAGTTAACTTTTTTTTTTTTTCTCAGCTTGGTGTGGAAAAATGCGGGGATTATGCGGCCTTTTGATAAATATGCGGCCTTTTCAAAATCTGCACCATTTTGCTGATTATGCGGTAAATTCTGCGATCCAGAATCACCTTTTTCTGGAGGGTCTAGTTTATATTATAACACACCATTTCCTGATTCTGGGTAAAAATGTAGTTCTAAATGAGTTCTCCAGCTGATTACAAGATCTGATTTATCTAAATATCCCTTCTTATTTCAAGAAATCTTACCAAGCACATTTCCATTTCTTCCAGTGCTGAATTGGGAAATGCATAAACAATGTGGAGTCCTCAGCAAATGGGAACGCAGTCAGAAGGTGATTTATGAAAGCAAGGAGTTACAGGAAGTGAGCCAGACTCCACGCTGCATGGCTCGGGATAAAGTAGAGCCATGAATCATTTTACATGACAAAAGCCACGGATAAATCATAATTGTCTCGCCCAGAGTCACACGCACTGGTCTATATGTGCAAATGACCACGGAGAGACGGACACTGAGATGATTGCCGGATTCTCTAACTTCCTAATTTTCTACTTCATTACTTTTGTGGCCTTGGGTCCCTTGAAAGGCGCTATACAAATGAGTAATATTTTTGTATATCAATTTGACACTGCTTAAAACCTCTTAAGCCCCACGGACCCGGTTCCGGGGCCGAAATTGCATCATTTGCAGGAAACAACGTCTAAGGAACCTTAATATTTAATAAACTATGAGTATTTTATATCCATATAACGGGAAAAAACTCATTTAACTGATCTTTTTCATTTAAAAAAAGAAAAACACACAATGCTAACAGTGAGCCTCTGAATTAGCCCCGAGCGAAAAATGCTAACCTATTACTGCACCGAAAATCACTCCTAGCTCCCTTATTACTTATCCTAGCTGCACATCCAACACATCGTTTATGATCACAAGGAGACACAGAATCTAACGGGGCCCACCTCAACACTGAAAGATACAGACTCGCGACGTTATCAACAAAAACGTACATCAGAACATGTGGCGCTAGGTAGCCTACAACGCTAACATGGCTTACCTTGGTTTTGTCTGGTCAAAACTGGTCTTCAATGACATTAAAACGATAACAACGATGATGTAGTTAATCCATAGGTTAATATCCAATGTGTCTGCGTCCCCTTTGAAATGTTCTGATAATCTATAAGCAATAAAACTGCAATTCCGTTTTCAAATATCAGAGCAGGGATATTCCTACGCTCTGTAGCAAGATTGAATGTGCAAAGACACAACCTTTTTTTTATTAACATGAGTGTGTGCGGGACGATTTCCCTTGGATTCTATTGGCTCTAATGGTCAGGAAGAGATGTCACATGTCAAAATCCTGCAAGGGGGGCCAGAGATATGGAAAATCCACCCAAATGGCCCCAGAAGAGGTTTTATTTTGCTAAATCTGTCTAAAAAGGTCAAATATCACTTGTTTTGCATCAATCTTGATACAGGGCACTTATTATATATTGTACTTTGGATTCCTAAAGCTTTTAGTCTACCAACCCATCATCCAAGGGTAGTTTTCACTATAAGTACAACATATCTTTTGGACGGACACTATAACCTACAGTTTTTTACCATGTTCAATCTGAATTTTCTTTAAAATAAAAAACATCTATATTGATTCTGACTTTTCTACATCCAACTCACAGGTTCATCATTACTTTGAGAAAAAAGATTATTAATTTAACCCTTTTAGAAGATTTGGTCATTTGATCTGGGAATGTCATTTTCGAGCCTGAAACCTGAAAAACAGGCTTGGGGCTTAAGAGGATAATAAGTTTGTATTGTATAATAATTCTCATGCTACACTTCATTATTATTATTATTATTCTTTGTTTGTATTATTGTTTTACACATTCGAAATAAATCAAATCAAACTCTCCGTCTCCGTTAACAGATCCCTTCAAGATTCAAGGCTGTTATTGTCACTTGTACAAAGCGACAGTGTAGTTATGACAATGAACATCTGAGGGCACAAAGACAGAAGCACCCACTCTATACAAATGGAAAATGTTAATGAAATATTATTTGAATATAGAAAAAACAATGTCAATAGACAGTAGCAAGGAAAAACAATTCAACATCATATGGAACACAATTTACGAGGTGTGTGTGTGTGTGTGTGTGTGTGTGTGTGTGTGTGTGTGTGTGTGTGTGTGTGTGTGTGTGTGTG
>NW_027262940.1:0-2500 GCF_902827115.2 Pseudochaenichthys georgianus
TGTACTTTCTACTTCTTACATGTTGAACTCAAATACCTGTACTTTCTACTTCTCACATGTTGAACACAAATACCTGTACTTTCTACTTCTCTCATGTTGAACTCAAATACCTGTACTTTCTACTTCTTACATGTTGAACTCAAATACCTGTACTTTATACTTCTTACATGTTGAACTCAAATACCTGTACTTTCTACTTCTTACACGTTGAACTCAAATACCTGTACTTTCTACTTCTTACACGTTGAACACAAATACCTGTACTTTCTACTTCTTACACGTTGAACTCAAATACCTGTACTTTCTACTTCTCACATGTTGAACTCAAATACCTGTACTTTCTACTTCTTACATGTAGAACTCAAATACCTGTACTTTCTACTTCTCTCATGTTGAACTCAAATACCTGTACTTTCTACTTCTTACATGTTGAACTCAAATACCTGTACTTTATACTTCTTACATGTTGAACTCAAATACCTGTACTTTCTACTTCTTACACGTTGAACTCAAATACCTGTACTTTCTACTTCTTACACGTTGAACACAAATACCTGTACTTTCTACTTCTTACACGTTGAACACAAATACCTGTACTTTCTACTTCTCTCATGTTGAACTCAAATACCTGTACTTTCTACTTCTTACATGTTGAACTCAAATACCTGTACTTTCTACTTCTCACATGTTGAACTCAAATACCTGTACTTTCTACTTCTTACATGTTGAACTCAAATACCTGTACCTTCTACTTCTCACATGTTGAACACAAATACCTGTACTTTCTACTTCTCTCATGTTGAACTCAAATACCTGTACTTTCTACTTCTCACATGTTGAACTCAAATACCTGTACTTTATACTTCTCACATGTTGAACTCAAATACCTGTACTTTCTACTTCTTACACGTTGAACTCAAATACCTGTACTTTCTACTTCTTACACGTTGAACACAAATACCTGTACTTTCTACTTCTTACACGTTGAACTCAAATACCTGTACTTTCTACTTCTTACACGTTGAACTCAAATACCTGTACTTTCTACTTCTTACACGTTGAACACAAATACCTGTACTTTCTACTTCTTACATGTTGAACTCAAATACCTGTACTTTCTACTTCTTACACGTTGAACTCAAATACCTGTACTTTCTACTTCTTACACGTTGAACACAAATACCTGTACTTTCTACTTCTTACATGTTGAACTCAAATACCTGTACTTTCTACTTCTTACACGTTGAACTCAAATACCTGTACTTTCTACTTCTTACATGTTGAACCCAAATACCTGTACTTTCTACTTCTCACATGTTGAACACAAATACCTGTACTTTCTTCTTCTCTCATGTTGAACTCAAATACCTGTACTTTCTACTTCTTACACGTTGAACTCAAATACCTGTACTTTCTACTTCTCTCATGTTGAACTCAAATACCTGTACTTTCTACTTCTTACACGTTGAACTCAAATACCTGTACTTTCTACTTCTTACATGTTGAACTCAAATACCTGTACTTTCTACTTCTTACACGTTGAACTCAAATACCTGTACTTTCTACTTCTCTCATGTTGAACTCAAATACCTGTACTTTCTACTTCTTACATGTTGAACCCAAATACCTGTACTTTCTACTTCTCACATGTTGAACACAAATACCTGTACTTTCTACTTCTTACATGTTGAACTGAAATACCTGTACTTTCTACTTCTCTCATGTTGAACTCAAATACCTGTACTTTCTACTTCTCTCATGTTGAACTCAAATACCTGTACTTTCTACTTCTTACATGTTGAACTCAAATACATGTACTTTCTACTTCTTACATGTTGAACTGAAATACCTGTACTTTCTACTTCTCTCATGTTGAACTCAAATACCTGTACTTTCTACTTCTCTCATGTTGAACTCAAATACCTGTACTTTCTACTTCTCACATGTTGAACTCAAATACCTGTACTTTCTACTTCTTACATGTTGAACACAAATACCTGTACTTTCTACTTCTCTCATGTTGAACACAAATACCTGTACTTTCTACTTCTCACATGTTGAACCCAAATACCTGTACTTTCTACTTCTGTCATGTTGAACTCAAATACCTGTACTTTCTACTTCTCACAGGTTGAACTCAAATACCTGTACTTTCTACTTCTTACATGTTGAACACAAATACCTGTACTTTCTACTTCTCACATGTAGAACTCAAATACCTGTACTTTCTACTTCTCTCATGTTGAACTCAAATACCTGTACTTTCTACTTCTCTCATGTTCCAAACAGCTGGTTCCTTTTAGTCTGAATGTGTGTTGGTGCGTGGTCATTATTCTCTAGAGTCACTGCGTGCCTATTGGTTGGAACACGATCCGTGTATCCATCACTTCCTGGTCTTCTCTAAAGAAGAGGGACCAATGGAAACGTTGTCATGTTGCCGTTGGTCACCATGGAAACATTCATTAGCTAATGATGACATTATTGTTCTATTAATATAAAG
>NW_027262940.1:7500-20342 GCF_902827115.2 Pseudochaenichthys georgianus
TCAGAGCTAACCTGTGCTGGAGAGCATGTGTGTGAAGAAGCAGGAAGTAGAAAGGAACTCACCTCGTGGTCTAACCGGCGAGAGAGAAAGCCTTTGAGCTCCAGACTGTTTCAGAGAGGATCCTTGCGTTTCATCACCGCAGCATTTTAGACGGTATCTGCCGGGTCCCGCGTGAGCCGGCATAAGCTCCGCCTCCTCTTATTATTATATTTGAGACCTATGCTACTGCCTAAAGATAGCATGATAGGTGACCTTTAACTGGGGTTACAGGAAGGGACTGTCTGACGGGGACACAGAGGAACTGAAACAGGTTTTAATTCAGTTTTTGAACTGAAGTGAAGTCTTTCTCTCGTGTTTTACTAACAGCTCCTCGAGTGACTCAGCTTTCCAGATATTACGCCTCGGCGTGGTTGCATTGGGTTAATGTGGAGGTTTATACTGTATACAAACAGGATGAATCCGTCTCTTAGCAACGGCTTGAATAGCAGAGCGTTCCCACTGATGTCCCTTCGAGGTTTTATTGTCTGTCAATCCACTTCGAGTCCCTCTGACGTCTTCTCATTAAAATCAATGAGTGTTCCTGAGAGATCTCCAGAGGCATCCCAAGGAGACGAGGACGTCGGGAGCGCTTTAATGCGTCCTCGTAAACACCGTGACAACAGGATGGATGTGGAGCAGATAGAGGAGACCAACTGTACCACTTTGACTGTTTATCTGTCATTCTCTGGACGTTTCAAACCTGTCAAACCTACCTGTACTTATTTCCATGCTGCAAAGGTTTACACGTTTGGCTGTAAGGACATGCTTTATATATTAATATTGGTTTATTTCTCAATAAACCAAACGTCCAGTTCATTTAATACGCATGTCATGTCCCGTGTCGAACAAAACGTTGATTAAAAAGTCTCTTACGTTACGTACTTATCTTCACCATTTCTCGAGCTTCACCACCTTTCCCCCAAAGCTTAACGAAGTCGTTTTGAGTTGTAAGTTCAGCTGGAACTTTATTTTGAAAAAACTGTATTCGGAAATGACCAAGCGTCTGTAAACACTGACGTTAAATGGGTACTTGTTGATTTTGAACGTAGCAAACGTCCTGTGTTTTAGCTGCATCACGATCCTTAATACCAACCCGGTTCTTCTGGTGCCTAAGAAGCACCGGTGAGAGAACCCAGCAGTCCAGGCTTCTTTTGTGAATCCTGGATGCACGAAACTGACTTCACGGGTTTCATTTACAAAACAAATGTGAAACCAAAAGTCGAGTTAGATTAATTCTCCACATGTTACGTACGTACATTTTTACGTAGCGTATAGTCCTGTTTTCACACCACGATTATTTCATATAGTATTTCTAAATTGAAAGTATACCTTAAAATACTTAATGCAAGTCACGAGAGGAAATTCACAAGACGTCCCGGACTCCAGAGTGGGACACGGGTATTTTAGCAAATGGGTTTTATTGTCCGTTTCTTTTGAAGAAAAGCCAATCGACTTCAAGGCCTCTGTCCTCCTGCTGCTCCTCTCTGTGGGGGGTGTACCGAGGGTTTACTGAGGCTGTGTGAGGGGCTGAGAATATACAGGACCATTAAACACACGCACGCACGCACGCACGCACGCACGCACGCACGCACGCACCACCACACACACACCACGCACGCACGCACCACCACACACCACCACACACACACACACACACACACACACACACACACACACACACACACACACACACACACACACACACACACACACACACTCCCAGTGGCTCTTGATCTCCTAATAATGAAGTTACTAAATACTCAGATTAAAGCACAAACGGCTCGTCCCTGAAGACGTTCCTGATTATGAAAACAAACACAAACGTCTCCGCAGGACTCAGCCTCGCTTCCAATATCTTCACACGGTCGTTTTTAATTATATGTGTGTGTGTGTGTGTGTGTGTGAGTGTGTTCTCTTTTCGAGTCTCCAGCAGGATGACAAGCTGTCCTCCTGCTAATAAGGCTCTGATATCTGATACCGTTCAAATCCAGTTTTGGACAGTCTGCCGTGAGCGGAGAGAATACTTACGGGTGTAAAAAAGTCCAAAGTCCGACATTGTACAATCAAACAAATAAATAAACACGAGGATACGTGTGTGTTATTGTTGAGTAAATAACAGAGCGGTTTAGAAAAGAATACAAAATTAGAAGAAAAATGAAACAATACAGATTTCAGTATTCTGAGCCCCTCCTCTCCCCGTAACTAACGGCAACAACAGTCCTACTTTATACAATTAAAACAGAGAAGTAAACACAGTAAGTGTGGCTGATGTTGAGTTAGAAAAAGGTTGATACACGCTGTGAGAATGGATCTGCGGAGAGCGATCCCAACTCGTCTATCACCAGCGTTCAGGCAGCTCTATGCACGTCAATGGGACGCTGAAGGACCCCCTGTGGTGCCGACAGGGACCCTGACATGACGTCACCACAGGCCGAGTTGGAAGTGAGAATGTGTTGCACACTCAGTCGGATGAATTGATTTGTGACCCCTGTCAGTGCAGATAAGAGCTTCTTTTCTATTCCTGAAGCGTTGTGAGGGAATGACAGTTTAATGGTGTCGTACACACATATTGATAGATGTCGTGTAATGCACTTGAGGAACCTGCGACCCAAGTTTTTCATTCATCTTGAAAGATTGAAAGGGATGTGCAAACTAGTCATTACATACAGTCTTGAATGAACTATTAGTAGAGAATAACGAGTAATGAATATACTTTATAGGGATGCTATTAATATCTAATAATAAAATAATTAAATTCAATAACATGCTTTAACCACCAGGTGTCCCTTTCTATCAGCTGTGCACCGTTATGGTGTGAATACAGCCTATCTACCAATTGGATCAAATATCAAAATGAGCCGAATTAGTGTTGATACTGCAAGGAGACGCATTGTGTGAAAAGAAATGTAAGATAATGTTTAATTGCTTATATATTTATGATCCACGTCACGTTTTCAGCTCTGGCGGCAGTTCTCCTGTTTGTCCAGAAGTCTCCTCATCAGGGCTCTATAAATACAGAACTACGGCAGATATGTAATATGTAATGCAGCCGAACCGTGTATTACAATGCCGTTATGTGATGACTTCCAAAGAGAAAAGCAAGCACACTCGGAATAAAGTGTTATTGTATTTTTAAAAAACGTTTTCAGATTTCACATCACATAAACACCAAATCCCAGCATGCATTGCGGATAACCATCCAATCATCGACGTCTATTCACAACGTCACGTCCGTTTGTTCTACATCTCCACGCATGGATTAACATCGATTTAATACATGTAGCTTTTGTTTCTGCTAAAAGAGGTGTCGACCAGCTGGGGCAACAAGAACATCGGCGTAATCGAGTGTGGCTATTACAAAATAAATCATTAGGTCGGGGTTTGCGGTTATTTCTCCACTGTTAACAATACCGTGTAGCTGTCACGCTTTGAAGAGACGAAACCAACCGTGACATCTTCACGTCTCCCAGCGATGGTAAAGCGTCACATGTTCACGTCTCGGCGTGATACCGGGTTGACCTGAACACCAGCAGGAGAGGACTCTTTAAAGTAGAGACACTACATACTGATATACACCTGAACACCAGCAGGAGAGGACTCTTTAAAGTAGAGACACTACATACTGATATACACCTGAACATCAGCAGGAGAGGACTCTTTAAAGTAGAGACACTACATACTGATATACACCTGAACATCAGCAGGAGAGGACTCTTTAAAGTAGAGACGCTACATACTGATATACACCTGAACATCAGCAGGAGAGGACTCTTTAAAGTAGAGACACTACATACTGATATACACCTGAACATCAGCAGGAGAGGACTCTTTAAAGTAGAGACACTACATACTGATATACACCTGAACATCAGCAGGAGAGGACTCTTTAAAGTAGAGACACTACATACTGATATACACCTGAACATCAGCAGGAGAGGACTCTTTAAAGTAGAGACACTACATACTGATATACACCTGAACATCAGCAGGAGAGGACTCTTTAAAGTAGAGATACTACATACTGATATACACCTGAACATCAGCAGGAGAGCACTCTTTAAAGTATAGACACTACATACTGATATACACCTGAACATCAGCAGGAGAGGACTCTTTAAAGTAGAGACACTACATACTGATATACACCTGAACATCATCAGGAGAGGACTCTTTAAAGTAGAGACACTACATACTGATATACACCTGAACATCAGCAGGAGAGGACTCTTTAAAGTAGAGACACTACATACTGATATACACCTGAACATCAGCAGGAGAGGACTCTTTAAAGTAGAGACACTACATACTGATATACACCTGAACATCAGCAGGAGAGGACTCTTTAAAGTAGAGACACTACATACTGATATACACCTGAACATCAGCAGGAGAGCACTCTTTAAAGTAGAGACACTACATACTGATATACACCTGAACATCAGCAGGAGAGGACTCTTTAAAGTAGAGACACTACATACTGATATACACCTGAACATCAGCAGGAGAGGACTCTTTAAAGTAGAGACACTACATACTGATATACACCTGAACATCAGCAGGAGAGGACTCTTTAAAGTAGAGACACTACATACTGATATACACCTGAACATCAGCAGGAGAGGACTCTTTAAAGTAGAGACACTACATACTGATATACACCTGAACATCAGCAGGAGAGGACTCTTTAAAGTAGAGACACTACACACTGATATAGACCTGAACATCAGCAGGAGAGGACTCTTTAAAGTAGAGACACTACATACTGATATACACCTGAACATCAGCAGGAGAGGACTCTTTAAAGTAGAGACACTACATACTGATATACACCTGAACATCAGCAGGAGAGGACTCTTTAAAGTAGAGACACTACATACTGATATACACCTGAACATCAGCAGGAGAGGACTCTTTAAATAGAGACACTACGTACTGATATACACCTGAACATCAGCAGGAGAGGACTCTTTAAAGTAGAGACACTACATACTGATATACACCTGAACATCTTTACTTACTAGTTTTTACTCTAAATCTTTTATTTATTTGCAATAAAATCGTTTCCTGATAACTTCTCCACAAAATGTAATTTCTCTGCGTGCTGCTTATAAAGCCTCGTTCATGGACCTTGCTTGGATACCAATACATGTCCACATGTGAGCGTGAGGTGAGACGAGCTGCAGTTAATGCGAGGACCAGAAGTCTCCTCCTGTGGTTTCCGTTACACCTTACATTGATTCTCCGACTATAAAAAGCTTCTCTCGACACAGAGCTTCACGTTTGTCCCAGATAACAGCGATGTGTTCGGAGCGGCCGCAGACGATCCCAGGAGGTTTTAAATGCACGTAATTCTATATTTATAGCGACAGTCAAAACACGTTGTCACATTTCAAGCAACACTAACCAGGAGAATGTGCACAAACGTAAAGACTCTCAACCGGACAGCCTTAGTGTGGGAGAGTCACAACTAATCCACTCATTTCAATGTCAACAAGATGAAAACCTGCTTCTTGACTTGGCGTTGGAGAGTTGAAGTCTCTTCACTCTAATCAGAATCAAATGTATTGCCTGGTACGTTTACACCGACACAGGGCCGCCCCTCCCTACAGGCCTCACGCAGGCTGCAGGGCGGGGCCCCGCCCTGCGCAGGGGGCCCGCCCAGAGGGCCTCAGCTGCTGTGCGCAGTTCTCCGCTGACACGCGAGAGTGAGAGGTGACAAGGGGAGCACGTCTGTAACCCGACACCGTTGCAAGTGCAGGTGAAGAGATGTCGGTGAAAAGACAGTTTCAGTCCGGAGCGAGCTAGAGGGGAAAAACAAACATGAAGACACTCGAGCATCACTCGAAGGTGGGGTATTGTATGAGTCAAATTACAACTTGTGAATGTTGTAAAAGTCAAGTTGCCATATTAAAGCATCAGCTGCAACTCAGGACATGAAGAAGGCAGCCTCTGCATCAGGCTAATGGAGATGCAGTCATTTCCACCATTCTTTATTTACCATTCATTCAAGTCTGCGATGCCTTTGATCTGCTGATGTGCAGGAGGAGGAGGATGCACTGTCTGTCTAGTTGGCCTACATAACAGTTAAAGTGTACAGCTTAAAAAACATGGAGCCTCTCCCCTTAACTCCTAACAGTCATCGTCATGTCAACAACAACACAGAGAAATACTGATAGCAATGTGTGTGTTGATGCATTGCTGACAGAGGGAACTAGAATACAGATTTAAGAAGTATCAGCTTTTGAGCATGTCATAAGCATGTTTTGTCTTGACTATATTACAACTATATTATAATAAAATAATATAGTATTTATATTATTGAATTGATTATTATTATTAGTAGAAGTATTTGCATTAATTATATTTTAATTTTGTTGCTAGTATTCGGCAAGAAATGCAGACGTACCTGTAAACGCATACTGAACGACATACGTGCACATTTACCATTGACCTCACTGTATACAAAAGTAACTGTTGATAATAAAAATAAACAGGAATTGTATTTGCAAAGTAGCCTACTTTGTTTTCAAAAAAAATTGTGTTCACTCCTGTCGGTTGGGGGGGGGGGGCTTATCTCACAATGTCGCTTGGGGCCTCAAGTTGGCCAGGGGCGGCCCTGCACCTACACATAATTGTCTGTGGTGTCGGGTGCTGCGAACATAAACTATCCAAAAGAATAAGTTGCAAAGTAGGTAAAAAAAGAAATATATAAGGATAATATAAAATAAGTATTTTTAAGAAACATTTTAGCATTAAACAAGGATGCTAAAGACACTTACACCAAATGTCAATGTAGCTACACAAATAACCTTAAAAGCTCAAATACGAAAAGACTTAGGACAAAGAGTACATGGCAAACTACAGTGTATTATATAATATCTTAAAGTGGAGAAGTGGAGAATCAGAATAGCTCTGTTTCAATCAGGAGACGGTGTTGATGAAAGAATGCATATTTAGTGCAGAGATATACGAATGAATGTAATGGAGTTCTGGCGATTAGGCCCCCGTTGTGCAGGAGTATCATTCGGGAGGGGAGAACCGATCCGATGAAACCCCCCGGGGTCTAGACCCTGGTGGTGGTGAATGGATGGTTGGAGTCGGTCTAAAGGGGAGGGGCTTAGCTTGACCCTGGTGGTGGTGAATGGATGGTTGGGGTCGGTCTGAAGGGGAGGGGCTTAGCTTGACCCTGGTGGTGGTGAATGGATAGTTGGGTTCGGTCTGAAGGGGAGGGGCTTAGCTTGACCCTGGTGGTGGTGAATGGATGGTTGGGGTCGGTCTGAAGGGGAGGGGCTTAGCTTGACCCTGGTGGTGGTGAATGGATAGTTGTGTTCGGTCTGAAGGGGAGTGGCTTAGCTTGACCCTGGTGGTGAATGGATGGTTGGAGTCGGTCTGAAGGGGAGGGGCTTAGCTTGACCCTGGTGGTGGTGAATGGATGGTTGGAGTCGGTCTGAAGGGGAGGGGCTTAGCTTGACCCTGGTGGTGAATGGATGGTTGGAGTCGGTCTGAAGGGGAGGGGCTTAGCTTGACCCTGGTGGTGGTGAATGGATGGTTGGAGTCGGTCTGAAGGGGAGGGGCTTAGCTTGACCCTGGTGGTGAATGGATGGTTGGAGTCGGTCTGAAGGGGAGGGGCTTAGCTTGACCCTGGTGGTGGTGAATGGATGGTTGGAGTCGGTCTGAAGGGGAGGGGCTTAGCTTGACCCTGGTGGTGGTGAATGGATAGTTGGGTTCGGTCTGAAGGGGAGGGGCTTAGCTTGACCCTGGTGGTGGTGGTGAATGGATAGTTGGGTTCGGTCTGAAGGGGAGGGGCTTAGCTTGACCCTGGTGGTGGTGGTGAATGGATGGTTGGGGTCGGTCTGAAGGGGAGGGGCTTAGCTTGACCCTGGTGGTGGTGAATGGATGGTTGGGTTCGGTCTGAAGAGGAGGGGCTTAGCTTGACCCTGGTGGTGGTGAATGGATAGGTTGGGTTCGGTCTGAGAGGGAGGGGCTTAGCTTGACCCTGGTGGTGGTGAATGGGTAGTTGGGTTCGGTCTGAAGGGGAGGGGCTTAGCTTGACCCTGGTGGTGGTGAATGGATGGTTGGGGTCGGTCTGAAGGGGAGTGTCTTGGCTTGACCCTGTTCGGTCTGAAGGGGAGGGGCTTAGCTTGACCCTGGTGGTGGTGAATGGATAGTTGGGGTCGGTCTGAAGGGGAGGGGCTTAGCTTGACCCTGGTGGTGGTGAATGGATGGTTGGGGTCGGTCTGAAGGGGAGGAGCTTAGCTTGACCCTGGTGGTGGTGAATGGATGGTTGGGGTCGGTCTGAAGAGGAGGGGCTTAGCTTGACCCTGGTGGTGGTGAATGGATAGTTGGGGTCGGTCTGAAGGGGAGGGGCTTAGCTTGACCCTGGTGGTGGTGAATGGATGGTTGGGGTCGGTCTGAAGAGGAGGGGCTTAGCTTGACCCTGGTGGTGGTGAATGGATAGTTGGGGTCGGTCTGAAGGGGAGGGGCTTAGCTTGACCCTGGTGGTGGTGAATGGATAGTTGGGGTCGGTCTGAAGGGGAGGGGCTTAGCTTGACCCTGGTGGTGGTGAATGGATAGTTGGGGTCGGTCTGAAGGGGAGGGGCTTAGCTTGACCCTGGTGGTGGTGAATGGATAGTTGGGGTTCGGTCTGAAGGGGAGGGGCTTAGCTTGACCCTGGTGGTGGTGAATGGATAGTTGGGGTCGGTCTGAAGGGGAGGGGCTTAGCTTGACCCTGGTAGGTGGTGAATGGATAGTTGGGGTCGGTCTGAAGGGGAGGGGCTTAGCTTGACCCTGGTGGTGGTGAATGGATAGTTGGGGTTCGGTCTGAAGGGGAGGGGCTTAGCTTGACCCTGGTGGTGGTGAATGGATGGTTGGGGTCGGTCTGAAGGGGAGGGGCTTAGCTTGACCCTGGTGGTGGTGAATGGATGGTTGGAGTCGGTCTGAAGGGGAGGGGCTTAGCTTGACCCTGGTGGTGGTGAATGGATGGTTGGGTCGGTCTGAAGGGGAGGGGCTTAGCTTGACCCTGGTGGTGAATGGATGGTTGGAGTCGGTCTGAAGGGGAGGGGCTTAGCTTGACCCTGGTGGTGGTGAATGGATGGTTGGAGTCGGTCTGAAGGGGAGGGGCTTAGCTTGACCCTGGTGGTGGTGAATGGATAGTTGGGTTCGGTCTGAAGGGGAGGGGCTTAGCTTGACCCTGGTGGTGGTGAATGGATGGTTGGGGTCGGTCTGAAGGGGAGGGGCTTAGCTTGACCCTGGTGGTGGTGAATGGATGGTTGGGTTCGGTCTGAAGAGGAGGGGCTTAGCTTGGCCCTGGTGGTGGTGAATGGATGGTTGGGTTCGGTCTGAAGAGGAGGGGCTTAGCTTGGCCCTGGTGGTGGTGAATGGGTAGTTGGGTTCGGTCTGAAGGGGAGGGGCTTAGCTTGACCCTGGTGGTGGTGAATGGATGGTTGGGGTCGGTCTGAAGGGGAGTGTCTTGGCTTGACCCTGTTCGGTCTGAAGGGGAGGGGCTTAGCTTGACCCTGGTGGTGGTGAATGGATAGTTGGGGTCGGTCTGAAGGGGAGGGGCTTAGCTTGACCCTGGTGGTGGTGAATGGATGGTTGGGGTCGGTCTGAAGGGGAGGAGCTTAGCTTGACCCTGGTGGTGGTGAATGGATGGTTGGGGTCGGTCTGAAGAGGAGGGGCTTAGCTTGACCCTGGTGGTGGTGAATGGATAGTTGGGGTCGGTCTGAAGGGGAGGGGCTTAGCTTGACCCTGGTGGTGGTGAATGGATGGTTGGGGTCGGTCTGAAGAGGAGGGGCTTAGCTTGACCCTGGTGGTGGTGAATGGATAGTTGGGGTCGGTCTGAAGGGGAGGGGCTTAGCTTGACCCTGGTGGTGGTGAATGGATAGTTGGGGTCGGTCTGAAGGGGAGGGGCTTAGCTTGACCCTGGTGGTGGTGAATGGATAGTTGGGGTCGGTCTGAAGGGGAGGGGCTTAGCTTGACCCTGGTGGTGGTGAATGGATAGTTGGGGTCGGTCTGAAGGGGAGGGGCTTAGCTTGACCCTGGTGGTGGTGAATGGATAGTTGGGGTCGGTCTGAAGGGGAGGGGCTTAGCTTGACCCTGGTGGTGGTGAATGGATAGTTGGGGTGGGTCTGAAGGGGAGGGGCTTAGCTTGACCCTGGTGGTGGTGAATGGATAGTTGGGGTCGGTCTGAAGGGGAGGGGCTTAGCTTGACCCTGGTGGTGGTGAATGGATAGGTTGGAGTCGGTCTGAAGGGGAGGGGCTTAGCTTGACCCTGGTGGTGGTGAATGGATGGTTGGGGTCGGTCTGAAGGGGAGGGGCTTAGCTTGACCCTGGTGGTGGTGAATGGATGGTTGGGTCGGTCTGAAGGGGAGGGGCTTAGCTTGACCCTGGTGGTGGTGAATGGATAGGTTGGGTCGGTCTGAAGGGGAGGGGCTTAGCTTGACCCTGGTGGTGGTGAATGGATGGTTGGGTCGGTCTGAAGGGGAGGGGCTTAGCTTGACCCTGGTGGTGGTGAATGGATGGTTGGGTCGGTCTGAAGGGGAGGGGCTTAGCTTGACCCTGGTGGTGGTGAATGGATAGTTGGGTCGGTCTGAAGGGGAGGGGCTTAGCTTGACCCTGGTGGTGGTGAATGGATAGTTGGGTTCGGTCTGAAGGGGAGGGGCTTAGCTTGACCCTGGTGGTGGTGAATGGATAGTTGGGTCGGTCTGAAGGGGAGGGGCTTAGCTTGACCCTGGTGGTGGTGAATGGATAGGTTGGGTCGGTCTGAAGGGGAGGGGCTTAGCTTGACCCTGGTGGTGGTGAATGGATAGTTGGGTCGGTCTGAAGGGGAGGGGCTTAGCTTGACCCTGGTGGTGGTGAATGGATGGTTGGGGTCGGTCTGAAGGGGAGGGGCTTAGCTTGACCCTGGTGGTGGTGAATGGATGGTTGGAGTCGGTCTGAAGGGGAGGGGCTTAGCTTGACCCTGCATTCAGAGGGACAGGAGGTGAAAAGGGGTTGCGTAAACTCCCGTATTATATCTGCTCTCTGATCACACAGAGAGTTGCAAGCAGCTATTGTCTGAGGTCACATGATGTAGTCTTGTTAGATGTGCCGAGAGCAAGGACTGTCTGAGGTGAGACAGCTTTTATGTGCAGCTCCACTTGCTGGAACAATCTTCAGCAAGAATTGAAACTGAGCAATCTCATTCCTCTGCATGTTTTTAAAGCTAGGCTAAATGAAATGCTTGCTGATACGATGGGCACTTGTGAATGTCTATAACTATGTATCCTGTAAATATAATGTATGATGTCCTTTATTGTTTCATGTTTCATGTGGAACCTGTTTGCTGCAGGTCTCTGATCTCAATGGGACCAATCTGGTTAAATAAAGGTTTGGAATGAAGTGGAAAGGAAGCTGGGGAGTGACGCCTCCGATCACTTATTGAGAGGACAGAGGAGACAAAGTGGACGAATGAGAAAAGACGGTCTTCCTGGTTGAACTTGCGCTGAGCCTAATGTGTCCCTCAGAGGGTGAATTAACGTGACAGCTAAAGTAAAAAGGCACAATATGAATTAAGAGGCATACATATTATATATATCTGTCCGTGCACAGATTCCCGCTCTGCTCCCGGGGTTCGCCTCTGAAGTAAATACTCACGCCGTGGTGATAAAGAGGCTTGAACACAGGAGGGACTTCTCTGGAGAGCCTTTGTTTTCAGTCTGGTTCTGGGTTCTGGTTTTAATGAGCAGGACTTTGCGAAGGGTCGTTCCCGCGGGCCAACTGAGACGGAGGGAGCTCTTCAGAAAGCTGTGCATTCCCAGAATACATGCTTTCAAACATCTCACTGTGTGTGTTCCTGCGTTAGAGAGACGGGGAGATATTTATGCTGCAGTGTGATTGATTTTATTCGATGGAGGAGCGTGACAATTTAGAGATCCACCGTGGAAAAACCTGTCAGGCTCAGATAAGCAATAAAGGAAAAAGAAGAGGTGGGAGGAACGAGGGAATAATAAAGACAAATGTTAGCGTTCCTCATTAAAACGTAGCATCATTTAGAGATCAATAAACATGCCGCTGCAAGAAGACGGATAGTTTTAATGTTTAAATATGTGATCAGTGGGAAAAGTGATAATAATCCCCAGTGATTAATGTCAGTGTTTAGCCTAGCTTAGCGCACAGGCTGGAAGCAAGGGCAACTGTTAGCCTGGCTTAACTCTTATACATCTGGCTTAACTCTTATCTGGATAACTCTATACATCTGGCTTAACTCTTATACATCTGGCTTAACTCTTATACATCTGGCTTAACTCTTATACAGCTGGCTTAACTCTTATACAGCTGGCTTAACTCTTATACAGCTGGCTTAACTCTTATACATCTGGCTTAACTCTTATACATCTGGATTAACTCTTATACAGCTGGCTTAACTCTTATACATCTGGCTTAACTCTTATACATCTGGATTAACTCTTATACATCTGGCTTAACTCTTATACATCTGGCTTAACTCTTATACAGCTGGCTTAACTCTTATACATCTGGCTTAACTCTTATACATCTGGCTTAACTCTTATACATCTGGCTTAACTCTTATACATCTGGCTTAACTCTTATACATCTGGCTTAACTCTTATACATCTGGCTTAACTCTTATACATCTGGCTTAACTCTTATACATCTGGCTTAACTCTTATACATCTGGCTTAACTCTTATACATCTGGCTTAACTCTTATACATCTGGCTTAACTCTTATACATCTGGCTTAACTCTTATACATCTGGCTTAACTCTTATACATCTGGATTAACTCTTATACATCTGGCTTA
>NW_027262941.1:0-20302 GCF_902827115.2 Pseudochaenichthys georgianus
GTCAGAGCGACGCTCACACAGGAGCACAAACACTTCTCCCGGGGGTCTGGGGGATTAGCCCAAAAATATTTCTGGAAGCGAGACAAAAGACAGAGGAGAGCGAATAGAAACAGGACATTATGTTTTTGGGTTAATGCATCAGAGTTTTAGAACACCTGAACTCAAAATGATGAAGCGAGCATGGCTGCAACAGACTATTCTTTTCATTATTGAGTCATCTCATCATTTTGTTTCTAGTTAATTGTTTAATTATAGGAGAGAATGCTTACAGCTTAATGCTAAACGTCCTTAGGCTGCGGCCCCACGAGGACGAATTTGGTCGTTTGCGTTACTGTTTAGTGTCATATAGACCGTTCGGCCACACGAGGACGACCGAATACGGCACTAAACGACTGAGGAAACGACAACGGGTCCCAAGGTGGATAGAAATGCATACGCCACTCTCTGGGGGGTCAAACAGCTCCGTGTGTGCGCCCTATACGATCATTTTCAGATCACTGATAGTGATTGCGCAATAGCACCGCCTCTCCCCACCTCTTCTGCTCACCTCCGCTTACCCCGCGCCAGTGCTGAAGTGTTTCGCCACCAACAACAACAACAATGGCGGATCGCAGAGTTGCTATCGTGCTCCGGACGCTATTGACCATGCTACAGTTGTTTGTGCAACATCTACAGCAATAATGATGAGGCAATAGCCCCGCCTCTCCCCACCTTTGCTGCTCACCCCCGCGTCAAAGTAAACTGCACACTGAATTCAGAATATTTATCTTTCTCTCGCGAGTGAAGTCTAATCTGACAGGACGGAGACACGCAGCTCTGCTCCCCTGCAGCTCCTCCCGCTGCAGCAAAACACACACTTCAAGTCAGATCATCACCCTTAGCTATTTTAATTACCTCTCAATCTCCCTAAACTAGTTATAAATATGTTTATTTTTACAGTCGGCCGGGTCACTGATTACTGGATGAGCTGCTGCATGAGACAGACACTGGCGCTGTCTGAAGAGAGGGAGGAAAAAGAGAGGCTCCGTGTATTTTATCATTATATTATATAGAGTCGTTATTCATTTGTTTTAAAGCTCAATAAATAACAAAGAAGACCTTTGACCGGCACTTTTATCATTTTGTCCGGAAGATTTCAACTTTAATACACGCTGACTGGCGAAAAACTCTGCCCGGTTCCCTCGGCCCCCACCGCGGAGAATAAACAGAAGGGCAACCATGACAACCTTCTTCTTCGCTGCTTTTGTGGAGGAAGTTACAGCGCCACCTACAGGCTCCTGCATATGTACTGCAGCTTCTCCAGCGGTTGGAGCTAAACGGAGCGGTCTCGTGTGGGCAGACACTATCCGGATAATTATTGCATGTGGACGGAAGCCGTTTGCGATTGCGTTTGCGTTAATCCTATGCGTTTAGACGTTTTCGTCCTCGTGGGGCCGCAGCCTTAGATCAGTAATGCTTACATGCTGATGTTTAGCTCATTTGAAGCTCAAGCACCAGAACTTACAAACGTTTGAATGTTAAAGGTGGGGTAGGTAAGTTTGGAGAAAGCAGCTCGAGATCGCTGGAATGTGAAAATACACAGCCGGAGAAAATCTGCCACTTCCTCACAGAGCCCCTCCCCCAACACACAGGAACGCGCACATGACCAATGAGGGCACGAGATAAGTCTGTGCCCCGATGGAAGGCTGACAGGCAGGTAGGCCATCCAGTTACTTTAGCCGGCTCAGATGATTGGTCGTGCTTTTTACAGCGCCACGGCTTCCACAGATGACATTTTTTTGCGGATTTTTTGTCAAAGCACTTCAGATATTCATTGCTATCGGGATGTTAAGAGCATTCCATGGAATATAACAACACGTGTATCTCGAGCCGGAGTTGGTTTCTTTATGGTTTATGGTACTTATTGTCGCTTTGGATAAAAGCACCAGCTAAATACAATAAAATGCACGACTGTCACCATCTGAGTGAAGTTGTTAGCATGCTGACATTTGCTAATAGGCATCACACTCAAAATATTTGACGTGAATGTATTTTGATTTGCAAAATACCTGATAATGTTCAAAGTAGGCACTAAAGTTCTAAGAGTAATACGTTATGTTCTGTGCCAGACAGAGCTGCAAAGATGAGTCAATTAATCGAATAAATAATGGACAGAAAGAAAACCAGAAATAGTTTTGATAATTGATTGAATTGATTAAAAAGATGACATGCAGCTCTTTTATTTCTTATATTTAGTTTCCCCCAAATATAGTAACATTTGACTGAAAGCCTGAACTCAGACTGACCTTATGATCTATGGATGTGTTGTTTATAGGAGTTGATGCCTTTAAATGTGTTGATTTATTCGATCAAGAGTAAAAAAAATATATATATTTAGGAATCAGCTGGAATAAGAGAATATGTGTCTCTTGTTTGCTTGATACCGGTGTTGGCCCTGGACTGCCATCTGGATATTGTTGCAGCAAAGGCAACAGCTAGTGGAAGTGAAAGAAAACCGAATTTTGTTTATTTCATTTATTCTGTTTCGATATTCTGGTCAAACAATATATATTTTTTTGTCGTTATAAATACAACTTTTTGAGCTTGAATCAAGCGGCTACGCCTATGTTTACGGACGGACAAAGAGAACCCCCGTCACAATGATAAAAACAGTTAATCGGTTGTATAAATGAATGTCAGTAGTGGTGTCAGTCTCCTCACCTGTAGCTGGAGCAGCGTCAACGACCGTCTCCCCGCCGCCCGCCTCCGTCTCCCTGTCCTCAGATGGCAGTTGTGTCCCAGGACTGGATATCTTCTGCTTTGGGAGGGACAGAGGGGCGATTCTGTTCCTGCTGGGCCTGGGCGTGGACCAGCCGCTGGACTCGGAGCTGTTGTCCCAGCCCTCAAAGAACCAGGACTTGTGGGAATGCTCCATGACTCTCCGGGTCAGGCGGTACTTCACTGAGTCCTCGTAACATTTGGAAAACGTCTCCCACTTAGGATCCCTGAACTTCTTCATGTACTCCGACCGGACTCTCTTGGTCAACATGGCTCCTTTAACTTCCTCCGTCTGGTTGTTATCACTGTAGAGAGAATAAGAGGAAATAAAACATGATTATTGGAAATAACACTTTACACCAAAATATTAGAGTAACTATTTACTAATGCAATGCAACGTGAGGCAGCTGTGGCTCAGGGGGTAAATGGGAGTGTACGAATCAGTGTTTGATCCCAGCCGCTGCAGTTAACATGTGGAAGTGTCATTTGGCAGAATACTGAACCCTAAATTGCTCCCGTAGTCATGTCTACAGTATTGAAGTGTATATACGCAGTACAGTACTTCAGTAAATGTACTTCCTTCACACCACTGTTCAGTTGTATGTTTCTGAGAGGATCTACCTGTATGTTGGCCTCTGCAGGTGTGGTTCACCTGTAGCTCCGCCCACCTCCCTCCACAACAGATTACCTCAGAGCTTCTTATAGTCTTACTATTGACTGCTCTACTGACTGCTGCTAGTACTCAGACTACACCAACAACAACACAACATAAACAGTATATATTCCGCCTAGTGGTGGAAGAAGTACTCAGATCGTTTACCTTTAGTGAAAGTACTAATACCACAGTCTTAAATGACTCCATTACAAGTATAAGTCCTGTGTTGCAAATGTTAGTTAAGTACAAGTACAGAAGAATGATCAGCTAAGTGTACTCAAGCATCAACAGTACTGATAGTGCAGAATGCCTCTTATACATGATTTACATTATACTAAAACATGACATTATCCTGTTTTTAAATACATATGAGTTTTTTATGTTGTAATAAGTCAATATGGAGCACATTTTGAAAAGTACTGAGTAAATTAGACCTAAATATATATCATATAAACACACGTATTAAGTTACATTTTAGTACAAGCGTATAGTAGTAGAAAATGGAAAGTACAAGTACCTCAACATTATACTTAAGTACAGTACTTGAGTAAATGTACTTAGTTACTTTACGCGACTGCCCGCCTACACACATTATTCATTTTCTTAACATAACAATATTGAAAATGAACTACATGAATGAATAATTCATCTGGGCTGGCCTACATCTGATGCATGGATGCTGATACAAGCAATCAGCAGCTAATTACTGCTCATTTATTGTAGATTTTCCCTGTAAATGTAACAGTTTATTTTCTCAGGCACATCCCAAAACATCGTATTTCTTAAAATAATTTCTACCTTTAAAAACGCCACCGAAAAAATAAACAGCCGTTTATATTTGAAAAAAATATCGACGGTTTGAATATATGAGATTTGAATTGGCAGTTATCGTTAGAATACCGTTTTTTCTACGGTGAAAACAGCCATCAGTAAGCCCCTCTTGTAAACACGGTGTGGTTTGAAAACTGTGAGGCTTATTAAGGTTTTATATTACATTGAATTTCACTCACCCAGACTTCATTTCAGGGCGGTCCAGTGTGATTTAAAAGCCCAGTTTGTCCCGTATGTTCCGAGGTTTAGACGCCTGACATCTTGCGCTTCTCTCCGACTCCAACTGACAGCCGACAGACGAGCTACAAGCTAACTGACGTACGGCTGTCAGCTTCCGGCGTAGACTTTCAAAATAAAAAATATATATTTTATATGATAATCTAAATCAACAACAAAAAAAGATATCCCTTTGTAATTTAGTGTAGAATAAGTACAAACCACTCAAGTATAGTACATTACAAGTAACTTAAAGTTTTACAATGAGACAATGTCATGACTCATTTTTAAACTTTGTTATGTTAGCTTAACATTTGTTTTGAAAAAAGAATTAGATACTTCCGGTGCAGTGCTGACTAACAGCTGCTAGTTTGATGGAGAACAAAAAATATCGTAGTAATAAAATATAATTTCCAAGTGAAGATGCAGACCATACTGCGCATGCGTACTCCATCTGTGTAGTGACGACAACAGGTGAAACAGCAGGATCTGATTTTTAAACTCATTTAACTGAGACAGTCTAATCTCTAATCATCTGTTAAAGGACTACTACTACATTTATATTGTCCAATGTTATTATCAATAAAGTACTGCATCGAGAATCAAATTTAAGTAAAAGTATTTTGTACGAATGTGTAATGTAGTTAAAGTTTTATGGAGTAAAGTACTTATTGCAGAATAAACAAAATAAATAATAATGTCAATAGTTTTTTATATTTTGAAGCAAAAGCAGCAAATCTTCGAATTTTAGACGCTGGAAATGTGATATGTTTTTAACAACAAACTTCTTAGCCAAATCTCTGCCACTACATTTTCTGTTAACACACTCATGGTTTTAGTGACTTAGGCTAGATATAATGTTAGATGGTTGAATGAATCTATACCGAATAATCACATTTTGTTACAGCCTGTAATGATAACAAACGCCACGTTTGAATGACTTCGTATACTGCAGGGTAGCTTGTGTGCTTGGAATGACAGGGGCAGACACACAAAAGTCACACACACACACACACACACACACACACACACACACACACACACACACACACACACACACACACACACACACACACACACACACACACACACACACACACACACCACACACACACACACACACACCTCTCTCTCTCACGCACGCACACGCACACACACACACACACACACACACACACACACACACACACACACACACACACACACACACACACACACACACACACACACACCACACACACACACACACACACACACACACACACACACACACACACATACCATGTATACATCACTTCAGGGGACATTACATTGACTTACATGCAATAACCAACACATGCCTAACCCTAACCCTTAACCTTACCCTAACCCTAATCCTAAACCTAACCTTCACTCTAAAATGAATGATCCCCCTCATGGGACCTCCATTTTGTCCCCAAAAGGGAGACGAGTCCACACGCGTGACTGTGTAGACAGATCTAGGTCCCCACAAGTATAGTAATGCTAGGCCACACACACACACACACACACACACACACACACACACACACACACACACACACACACACACACACACACACACACACACACACACACACACACACACACACACACACACACACACACACACACACACACACACACACACAGAGAAGGCCCAGACAGGTGCACAGGACCTACAATTTTCACACTTTTGTTAGCCCAGTGGACCCGAACACCCTGTATGTAATATAAATGTGGCCCGTGTAAAGTGGGTGGTCATTGAAAATGTGTTCTGATGTTCGTCACAGAAAATGAGCCAAGGCCATTGAGTGTGAGTTTGAAAAAATAATTGATAATATAGTTTTTTTTTAGCTAAATACAGACCCGAACGCCGTACAAGGGTTACGTTTAGATTGAACACTGGTCAGATGATCAAGGAAACAAATGGGTTAAAAACATGTTTGAGTCAGAACTTGAAAGTCTTCCAGATTCTAAAGTTCATCTTTCCAATATATCTGCTGGTCATAAAAACAGATGACTGCATTTCTAACTATCAATGAAAGAGATTAGAGGGATTGAAAGAGAATTCTGACATTGTTGAAGAGAGCCTAGACACCAGTGCACTGTGGGAGATCTCCAGCAACGCACAGTTAGAGGGCCGTAAGAGGCACACCGAGGGGAAGTCAAAGGTGAGCTGCTTCTTGAAGTCTCCTGAGCTGCCATGTGTGTTCAGAGACTTTCAGAGATCCTGAGTCTCTGAGCTGCACCCACAGCTTCTGTTCGAGCTGCCTGCAGACATTCTGGGAACAAAGTAAGAACAAAAACTGTGCACTTCAAACTTTGATATATGAGCTTTTTCCTTTTTATCACGTTGTTGTTTTTTAAACGTATTAAATCTAATGTGTTTGTCTTCCAACAGATAGGCCTACCTGGACAAAGTCATCGTCCTGAACTGAACACCAAAGTACATTTCCCTCTGAAAGACATCCTGCCTCCATCTGCTGGTGAATAGATGACATAGCAGCATTTCCTGATGGTGATCATTCACCCTGAGACGGAGGGCAGAGAAAACGAAAGAGCATTTTGACATCGTTGAAGAGCTGAGACGCCATTACAGGGTGTGGGATCTCTGCTGCGAGACACGTTTGGAGTATATTTGGGGAGAAGTGGAGAGACTTTGGAAGTTGGTGAGTCCTGTTGAAAATAACTTTAATATCAAATGGCTGAGAAAATCGTTCTTGTTGAAAGTTACCTGAGCTGCCATGTGTGCTCAGAGACTTTCAGAGATCCCGTGTCTCTGGGCTGCAACCACAGCTTCTGTTCGAGCTGCCTGCAGACATTCTGGGAACAAAGTAAGAACAAAAACTGTCCCATTTGTAAAAGAAAATCTTCTAAAGATGTTCCTTTGGTGAACTTTACACTGAAGGAGCTGGCTGACTCCTTTGCTGAGAGACAGGAAGCTGGATCATCTGAGACAGAGAAAGGAGAGAAGGAGGTGGTGTGTAGTAAACATCCAGAAGAGCCTAGATTGTTCTGTAAGGATGAAGAGAGAGCTGTGTGTCCTGTCTGTGAGTTTACTCTCCACCGGAGTCACGAGGTGGTTCCTGTAGAACAAGCAGTCCGTGAGCTGAAGGACCTGCTGAAATCTGACTTAGAGTCTCTGCAGGACAAGAGGGACACATACAAAGGAGTGGAGGAAACATACAAGGAAGTGATTCAAGTGTCCGAGAAGCAGCTGCTGTCCACAGAGAGGCAGATCAGAGCAGAGTTCATCAAGCTCCACCAGTTCCTGAAAGAGGAAGAGGAGTCCAGACTGGCAGCTCTGAGGGAGGAAGAGGAGCAGAAAGGGAAGACTATCAGCAGAGAGATGAAGAGCATTCAGGAGCACATCTCCTCTCTGTCACACAGCATCTCTGCTGTTGAAGAAGAGCTGCAGAAACACAACGGGCCCTTCCTCAGCAGCTATAAAGCCACTCGGAGCAGAGCCAGAGTCCAGAGCGCACTGTCAGACCCACAGCTGCTCTCAGGAGCGCTGACAGATGTGGCCAAACACCTGGGCAACCTGTCCTTCAGAGTCTGGGAGAAGATGAAGGACCAGGTTCACTTCAGTCCCGTCATTCTGGACCCAAACACTGCACACAGCCGGCTCTCTCTGTCTGACGATCTGACCAGTGTGAGGCGTGGAGACACAGATCAGCAGCTTCCTGGTAATCCAGAGAGATGCACTAACGGTGCTACTGTTCTGGGCTCTGAGGGCTTCAGCTCAGGGAGACACAGCTGGGAGGTGGAGGTGGGAGATCATCCTGACTGGCTTATAGGTTTGACTAAAGAGTCAGCTGACAGGAAGGGAGAGAGACGTGCCTCACCAGAATATGGAATCTGGTGTTTAATACATCGCAGTGGAAAATACAGTAATGGTGCTGGTAAGACTGTCAGAGTGGAGAAGAATCTCCAGAGGCTCAGAGTCCAGCTGGACTATGACAGGGGGGAGGTGTCCTTCTACGCCCCTGAAGACATGACTCCCATCTGCACTCACAGAGACACTTTCACTGAGAAACTCTTCCCATATTTCAATATTGGAAAAGCTGGTGATGCTAAAACTGCTGATATCAAAATCTGTCAAAGTGAGATTCCTCTGTGATGCTCAGGTGTGTTAGTTCAGACTTTATTCTGACTTCGTCTGTCTAGATCCTTTTGAAATAATCAAGGTAAAAAACAACAGATGATAATCAGAATTTAATTTGAGTCTGTAAGATTTAAATGTTAAGAAAATTTGATCATGTTTTATTTACAGAGTTTTACAAGTTTTACTCAAAGTCTCAGTGCAACAAAACCAATTTATAGTTTATCATTTTGTTATACTTTATTATAATGTGTTTATAGCTTTTAAAGTCATGGGATTGCTTGATTATGTTTTTTGTGAATTCTTGGTTTTTAAGAAATGTATTCATTTTGTATGTCGTGCTGAAACTGCATGAAATCAACCAAACTAACAAATGAAAGCTGTCAATTCTCCTTTTAGCATCTAGTTAATAATGAGACGCTATATAGCCACTATGGGTCAAGAGTTTAACTTTTTGATATTTGTAGGTCTTTTGATGAATTATGTTTAGATATGGATATATTGTTTTACTCTCCAGGGGCAAGTCATTTAATACTTCCATTTCATTCTTTCATTGTTGCAATGTTTCCTTGTGACGCTTTCCGGACTGTATGCATGGACAATAACATTTATTGTGATTGAAAATGTCAATTTTTTTATCAACAATCTAGAATTGTAGAATGAAGTTGAGTATTTGTAATGCTGCTTCAGATATCTTATGATTCAATAACCAGCAGTTTGATGCAGAAATGCGTCTCTGAACTTGATATTGGTTTCTTCAGGTGATTCTGTCATATGTGACAAATTACAAATATAAATGACAAAAGACAATTGTACAACAAACTATAATATAAATAAATAATCTGAACTTCTTAATTATTTCATCTCTTCTTATTTTTTCTCTTTATCTGTTTTTAACCTTAAAGGTCACCTATCATGGTATTTTTAGGCAATAGCATAGGTCTCAGATATATAAGAATATATAAAAAACATGTCTATGAAGTGTTTTGCAGATCACCCATTCTAGCCAAGCCTCATATCCCTCTATTCCACTTCCTGTTTCAAAAGTGCTGATTTTGGGTATAAAGCTAATTGATAACAAAATAAAAAAGGAGGGGTCTGAGCTTATGCGGGACCCGGCAGCTACCGTCTAAACTAAATGCTGCCGTGATGAAACGCCATATCATGGATTATCAAGGATCTGAAACAGTCTGGAGCTCAAAGGCTTTCTCTCTTGCCGGTTATACCACAAGGTGAGTTCTGTTTTATTTCCTGCTTCTTCACACATTACATTACATTACATTACAAATGCATGTACATGCATTTAGCTGACGCTTTTATCCAAAGCGACTTACAATAAGTACATTCGACCAGGAAGACACAACCTTGAGGACACACAACCTTGAGGACACACATGCTCTCCAGTACAGGTTAGCTCTGAGTGTTAGCGATGCTAATGTAAACACCGACCATATTACGTCCAAAACAGTCGGGCGTTGTTTCTGATAGCAAGTTTCTGATTGGGCCGTGGGTCCACATTTCAGATATTGCGTCATATCGGACGCAAATCTGGATCAGCCCCGTTGTAGCACCGATTTCAGAGATTTGGGTACGGAGGAAAAGAGAGAGGGTTTTATTTTCTGACGCTGCATGAGTTCCCCGACACACCGGGGACACATCTTGATGTATAAAGGACATCAAAAAGTGCATTTTGCATGATAGGACCCCTTTAACATTAATTGACAGCCAAACAAATTAAATCTTAATTTCCTTTTGTGAAGTCATATTATGAACCTGCTGTAAACAAAGAAGCTCCCACCCTGATGAAGGAGAATCAGCAGAAAACATGTGCGGGGTAAAGCATGGCATACCGGAGCTGTGCCACGTGTTTGATTTGATGGAGTTGTTTTGATTCTCTCTTAGAAACAGTCAGGAGTCACATTTACCTTTCTCCAACTCCACTGCAGACATATATAACATACAAAGTAGCTTCAAAATTAAAAAGAGTAATGCATTACAATCATTTCCTGCTAAATAAATATGTATTCACTTTGATACTCTGTCTTCATTTACTTCAAATCCCAATGATCCAGTTGTTGATCAGCTGTGTTATTTAAAGCTGTAATAAACCAGCCTCCTTGAAGAGGACATCACTGAGGGTTTATACACACATGACTGTCTGAATGGTTTGCTCTGTAGGAGAGTTTTCACTAAAGATGTACTACTTTCACTATTACATGTATTAGTTGTCTAACCTACTGAGTGCAGTTTTCAGGGAGAACATACAAATGTGAAAAATGTGATCCACATCATAATATGTGATTGCATGGTCACGTTTCACTTCCCGTAAACACCACAAGATGAAGACAAAGTCAAGATGTTTTTAACAGCTGGATCATTTTGAACACTGAACATGTCATTTACTTCACTTATTCACATGAATATTATTGTTTCATGTACAGGTTGATCAATAGCCATTTTTATTTCAATACATATCCTTAACCCCATCCTGTTTGACAGACATACTGTATGTCCAGGGAATCTACTAAATGAATATCTGCTGTGGCTCTCGTTGTCGCTTCATCAGGCACAAAGTGTTCAAATCATCAAAAATATTTTTTCAGACAATCTTTTCATTTTCTTTTATCTCATTCCTTCTTTTGTCAACTAGAGTTAGAGAAAAACTCAGCTGCTCCAAACATACTTACAGGGCAACATAAGTGTCTGTATGAGTGCAGTTTTTCTATCCTCAAAATAACCCTGATAATGTCAGAGTGGTTGATGTCAAGTTGCATTCTGGGAAATGTAGGCTCTAGTACAAGATCTTGATGGAGGAGCAATGTTACATTTACACTTGCATGACCTTTTTCGTTATAGTTAATAAAAGTTAAAGTTCTCATACCAAAACCAAAATGTAGTTATTCCTTTTCCATCACTCCTGAAATACCCTCTATCACAAGGAAAAGTAATACATTTACATATTTATATAAACAGTCTATGATCTATATTCCTAATTTTGTATCTTTGATCATGGCTATAATAATAATTAAAGCTGCAAGCAGCGTTGAGCAGGTCTTCGACGCTCCGCACGTCGACGTGTCACGCAGGATTTTTACGGACTCGGCCATTAGCAAACGTGGGAAGTTTCAGGCCGATCGGACAATGTCTTTAGGAGTTACAGCAGTAACACAAACATTGTGTTGGATGGCGAGTGATCTGTCGCCTAGAATGTGTTGAGGGCTGCATCGTTATCAAACCTGTGAAGTTTTGGGCCGTTGGAGCATGTTCAATGGAGTTATGTAAAAACCGGGTTTCATGGCGACCATTGTGTTACCATGGCAACAGCATTTGACGAAATCTCAAAACTGACACATATATGTCTTGAGGGCTGGACCGTTAGCACACGTGAAGTTTGAACAATATCGTGCTTAACGGTCAGGGATGCATTGCCATGGCAACAGCTTTAGAGGAAAACTCACTATTGCCATATTGAGGTGTTGAGGGCTAGACCATTAGCCATCATCTGAAGTCTGGTACCGTTTGGACCATTTTCCATCGAGTTATGAAAAAACCGTGTTTCATGGAGAGGGATCTGTCGCCATGGCAACGGCATATGATGACACCCCATAATTGACATGAAGCTGTTGAGGGCCGAACCATTAGCCATCATCGGAAGTCTGGTGCTGTTTTGATCATTTTCCATTGAGTTACGACAACATCATGTTTTTTAGCGAGGGATGCGTTGCCATGGAAACGGCATATGATGACACCCCATCATTAACATGGAGCTGTTCAGGGCCGGACCATTAACTATCATCTGAAGTCTGGTGTTGTTTTGATAAGTTTCCATTGAGTTACGACAAAATCGTGTTTTATGGCGAGGGATGCGTTGCCATGGCAACGGAATATGATGACACTCCCTAATTGACATAAAGCTGTTGAGGGCCGGACCATTAGCCATCATCGGAAGTGTGGTGCTGTTTTGATCATTTTCCATTGAGTTACGACAACATCGTGTTTTATGGCGAGGGATGCATTGCCATGGAAACGGCATTTGATGGCATCCCCTAATTGACATAGAGGTGTTGAGGGCTGGACCATTAATGATAGTCTGAAGTCTGGTGCCGTTTGGACGATTTTCCATTGAATTACAACTACATCGTGTTTTATGACGAGGGATCTGTTGCCATGGCAACGGCATATGATGACACTCCATAATTGACATAGAGCTGTTGAGGGCCGGACCATTAGCCATCAGCTGAAGTCTGGTGCCGTGTGGACGATTTTCCATTGAGTTACGACAACATCGTGTTTTTTGGCGAGGGATGCGTTGCCATGGAAATTGCATTTGATGACACCCCATAATACGCCTAGATGTATTGAGGGCTGCATGGTTATCAAAGCTGTGAAGTGTTGGGCCGTTTGGAGCATGTTCAATGGAGTTATGAGAAAACCGTGTTTCATGGCGAGCATTGTGTTACCATGGCAACGGCATTTGACAAAATCTCAAAACAGACACATATGTGTCTTGAGGGCTGTACCGTTAGCACACATGTGAAGTTTGAACACTTTTTGACCATTTACACAGGAGTTATAGCAATATTGTGCTTAATGGCGAGGGATGCGTTGCCATGGCAACAGCTTTTGAGGAAAACTCACTATTGTCATATTGAGGGGTTGAGGGCTGGACCATTAACTGTCATCTGAAGTCTGGTGCCGTTTGGACAATTTTCCATTGAGTTAAGACTACAGTACATCGTGTTTTATGGCGAGGGATGCATTACCATGGCAACGGCATATGATGACACCCCATAATTGACATAGAGCTGTTCAGGTTCGGACCATTAGCCATTATCTGAAGTCTGGTGCCGTTTGGACTATTTTCCATTGAGTTACGACAACATCGTGGTTTTTTGGTGAGGGATGCGTTGCCATGGAAGCTGGGGTGGAAGCTGGGTGGAAGCTGGGGTGGAAGCTGGGGTGGAAGCTGGGTGGAAGCTGGGGTGGAAGCTGGGGTGGAAGCTGGGGTGGAAGCTGGGATGAAGCTGGGGTGGAAGCTGGGTGGAAGCTGGGTGGAAGCTGGGTGGAAGCTGGGTGGAAGCTGGGGAGGAAGCTGGGGTGGAAGCTGGGGTGGAAGCTGGGGTGGAAGCTGGGGTGGAAGCTGGGGTGGAAACTGGGTGGAGCTGGGGTGGAAACTGGGTGGAGCTGGGGTGGAAACTGGGGTGGAAGCTGGGGTGGAAACTGGGTGGAGCTGGGGTGGAAGCTGGGGTGGAAACTGGGTGGAGCTGGGGTGGAAGCTGGGTGGAAGCTGGGGTGGAAACTGGGTGGAGCTGGGGTGGAAGATGGGGTGGAAACTGGGTGGAGCTGGGGTGGAAACTGGGTGGAGCTGGGGTGGAAGCTGGGGTGGAAGCTGGGATGGAAGCTGGGGTGGAAGATGGGATGGAAGCTGGGGTGGAGCTGGGGTGGTGGGGGGGCAGACGAGCAGCAGCAACATGGAACACAGCAGCAGGAACATGAACGCAGCAATAGCACGTGAACACAGCAGCAGCAGCATGAGCGAGGCAGAGGCAGGAAGACCTGGCAGCTTCAATAGAGCGGCATGTTTAGGAGAATGTGTTTGGTTGGTTGTCAGAGGGACGAGGTGCGTCACGTGTTCATGTATCATTGGTGCTCGAGTTGACTGCCTGAACTAGCTCGCAGGCTTCGCCCCATTAAACAAAAACGATTACGGTTTTTCTCCCAAAAAACACATTTTCATTTGGTTAATGAACCAATTCACTTTCATCAAACATTGTTGACTATTAAAGGTGGGGTAGGTAAGTTTGAGAAACCGGCTCGAGATCGCTAGAATTTGAAAATACACAACCGGAGAAAATCTGCCACTTCCTCACAGAGCCCCTCCTCCAACACACACGAACGCGCACATGACCAATGAGGGCACGAGATAAGTTTGTGCCCCGATGGAAGGCTGACAGGCAGGTAGGCCATCCAATCCGATTAGCCGGGCCGGCTCAGATGATTGGTCGTGCTTTTTACAGCGCCACGGCTTCCACAGATGAGGTTTTTTTATGGATTTTTTGTCAAAGCACTTCAGATATTCATTGCTATCGGGATGTTAAGAGCATTCCATGGAATATAACAAAAAGTGTATCTCGAGCCGGTTTCTCAAACTTACCTACCCCACCTTTAAGTTAGGGGGAAAAACAACGAAATATGTGGACATCTTTGAAACCACATGTTACTATGTTGTTGTTGTTTTTTAATAATGGGCATTAGGTTTACACATTAAAAAAATGGTCCGAATTTGGAGAAAAAGTCCGAATTGCTCCGTCTTGTGACCTCCCTCTCTTATCAGCATGATACATGGATCCTGAGATTGATCTAACATTAATGTGAATTATATAGCACAGCATGCAGGACTTTTAATTGAGTATTTCTACACTGTGGGAGGATAGTTCTACTCGAGTCAAATACCTTTCTTCCTTCACCCTGGCTTTCAACATGAACTCAATATGATATCTTATATCTGGATGTCTTCATTCGGTCTAAGCCACCTTTAAAGTGCACAATAACAGAGACGAGGCATACGTGAAAATAAATGGACTTTATTAGTTTTGTCTGGTTTCTTTTTTGGTCTTTTCTTTGTTTTGTTTTTGTGTCACTGCCTGGACATCATTTACATAAAAAAAACTTCACATACAAAACAGAAGGAATAAATAACATATGTACAGGTCAGACGCCACGGATCTGCTTACAGAGAGGATGTTATTTCAGCGTCTCTTTGCTCTGGATCCTGAAGGGGTCGTGGAGGCGGGTTTAGAAGCACTTCCTGTGGACGATGGAGGGACCGGCCTCATCGTACTCCTGCTTGCTGATCCACATCTGCTGGAAGGTGGAGAGGGAGGCGAGGATGGAGCCACCGATCCAGACGGAGTATTTACGCTCAGGAGGGGCGATGATCTGCGGAGGAGAAGATTCAGTTTAGTTTGTTTGTAGTGCCGTGTCATCGATCAACTGTCACAACACACAGTACACGGGGCAGTTTTAGCTAACATGCTAATTTCCTACATTTATGTGTAACAAAGTGTTATCGAGGCAGACTAAGTGACATCAGGAAGTATTGCATGGTTTTCCAGACTCAATATAATATGGTATTGTGACTAACGGCCATAGTTTAGTGGAGAGTTGTTTACCTTGATCTTCATGGTGCTGGGAGCCAGAGCTGTGATCTCCTTCTGCATGCGGTCAGCGATACCCGGGTACATGGTGGTGCCGCCGGACAGCACGTTGTTGGCGTACAGGTCCTTACGGATGTCGATGTCACACTTCATGATGCTGTTGTAGGCGGTCTCATGGATCCCTGCAGACTCCATACCTGTTCAGAAGAGACGTCCAGGTTAGAGATGAGAGGACGACAGAGGGGAAAGCATCGGAGACAGGGGACTCAAAAAGGACTTTGCTAAGTGTAAGAATGGCAGAGAAGTCTTAACTGTATTTTGTAGGCATACATGTGTAACTAATCCTTCTTCCATAACAGTTCCCACTTTAGTTTGTATGGTGGTGTGTCAGGAATGGAAAAAATCATCTCTAGATCTCTCCAAGTTATTTTGATCATAAAGTAAAACGCGATACTGTTCAGTTCCAGATCCCGCTGACTAAAGGTTTTGTTCCTTTGCAGATAATGCGTAAATGACAAGATTGCACCTATTTGTCTTTAAAAACATCAGGTTCTTCATCATGTTTTGTTATCATTTCATGTACTTTCTTGCACTATAACAAAAGGAACAATCTGGAGTACCGTAATTATGTATAGGTTGTTATGCTATGATTTGACCGGTCCGGCCCACTAACTAACGTTTGGCTGAATGTGGCCCCTGAACTCAAATGAGTTCGACCGCCCTGATCTAATCCCCCTTCTTTCATCCCTTCATTAGCAGTTCACAGAGAGGGCAAGAGTACACACATCCTTTACTCAGGTAGAAGTACAGATACTCGTGTTTCAAAATACTCTGGTGAAAGTAGAAGTACTGACTAAACTTCTTTACTCAAGTCAAAGTAAAGAGGCTTTGAAGTGTACTTCAGTAAAAAGTATCCATAACTAGCAGCTGCTTTAAAGAGTACCTGACCTCCCTTTATATTAATAGAACAATAACGTCATTGTTAGCTAATGAATGTTTCCATGCCGACCAACGGCAACATGGCACGCAATGACTCTACAGAATAATGATCACGCCCCAAACACACATTCAGACTAAAGGAACCAGCTGTTTGGGAAATGAGAGAAGTAGAAAGTACAGGTATTTGTGTTCAACATGTGAGAAGTAGAAAGTACAGGTATTTGAGTTCAACATGAGAGAAGTAGAAAGTACAGGTATTTGTGTTCAACATGTAAGAAGTAGAAAGTACAGGTATTTGAGTTCATCATGTGAGAAGTAGAAAGTACAGGTATTTGTGTTCAACATGTAAGAAGTAGAAAGTACAGGTATTTGAGTTCATCATGTGAGAAGTAGAAAGTACAGGTATTTGTGTTCAACATGTGAGAAGTAGAAAGTACAGGTATTTGAGTTCAACATGTGAGAAGTAGAAAGTACAGGTATTTGTGTTCAACATGTAAGAAGTAGAAAGTACAGGTATTTGAGTTCAACATGAGAGAAGTAGAAAGTACAGGTATTTGAGTTCAACATGTAAGAAGTAGAAAGTACAGGTATTTGAGTTCAACATGAGAGAAGTAGAAAGTACAGGTATTTGAGTTCAACATGTGAGAAGTAGAAAGTACAGGTATTTGGGTTCAACGTGTAAGAAGTAGAAAGTACAGGTATTTGGGTTCAACGTGTAAGAAGTAGAGAGTACAGGTATTTGGGTTCAACATAAGTCAAAGTCAAGTCAATGTAAAAAGCAGTCAGAAAAATAAGTTGTGGAGTAAAGTACTGATACCAGAAACATGTACTTAAGTACAGTAACAAAGTATTTGTACTCCAATACTTCCCACCTCTGGCAGTTCACTCACCGATGAAGGAGGGCTGGAAGAGAGTCTCTGGGCAGCGGAAACGCTCGTTGCCGATGGTGATGACCTGACCGTCGGGCAGCTCGTAGCTCTTCTCCAGAGAGGAGGAGGAGGCGGCGGTGGCCATCTCGTTCTCAAAGTCCAGAGCCACGTAGCAGAGCTTCTCCTTGATGTCACGCACGATCTCACGCTCAGCTGGAAACGGAGAGGAAAGGTCAGACTTTGCGCCCAAAGAAATACAAACAACGCTGTATACATACATCTTATTGAACTACTGTCTAGGTATCAGTGTTTAGATTTAGGCTGCACAATATAATGCTTCTTTTAATGGTCAGACTTTGGGATATTCCAGTGTTTTTGTTGGAAATGTATCTGTAGAAAGTGCACTTTAAAATTTAAATAACTTTATTTTCGATAGCCCCATTTTGTGTTCAGTTAAATACGATGAATAAAAGAATAACGTGAATAATTTCCTTTCTTTTCATTAATTCAAAAAGCAATGTGTTGTATTTTAGCAGTATACTTTTGCTTTTGGGGACAAATATGGTAAAAACCTGATTCACATTTCTGTATAGCTAACAGAACGAAAACGGTTCATGTCTACAGCTAACGTGCGTCTGTGTGTCGTGCTGATGGGCTGTGTGTCGTGCCGATGGGCTGTGCTTACCGGTTGTGACGAAGGAGTATCCGCGCTCTGTCAGGATCTTCATGAGGTAGTCGGTCAGATCGCGACCGGCCAGGTCCAGGCGCATGATGGCGTGAGGCAGAGCGTAGCCTTCATAGATCGGGACGTTGTGGGTCACGCCGTCTCCAGAGTCCAGCACGATACCTGAGCGAGAACACAAGAGGGTTAACGGGGAGGAAGGGGTGTCATGTCCAGTCTGTGGGATTGTGTAATTGTCTGTACACATCAACTGAAAGATTGACAATAAAGTTGACTTTGACTGGTGAGAGGTTCAATCAATCAAACGCTTAATGCTCTCAATAACAACTTCTAACTTAATATCTCTTTTGAAAAGTCGTATAAAGTCTATTTTAGCCTGATGGCTGGAATAGCTGGATTGTTTAGTTTCAAAATGTCTAGTTTTCCAACTTTCCAAAACTAGAAAATATTCAATTCCCATGATACGAAACAAAGAAAGGCACTTCATCCTGACCTCAGAGAAGCTGAAATTGGGGGGGAAATATTTGCTTTTTGCTTTAAAAAAAGTGACAGATGTCAGCCTCTTCTGTTCAAAGCCAATACATTTGACTCAAGTAACTCATTATAATAATTATTTACAAATCATATTTATCGTGTGGTCTTTAAAATGTCATGAAATGGTGAGAAACATCCATCCCAGTTTCTCAGAGTCCAAAGTAAAGTCTTTGAATGTCTTGTTTCAACAGTCAGACCCAGAGATGTCCAATTTAATATTATATAAAAGAGAGAAAAACAGGAAATCTCCATATTTGAGTCATTTTCTGCAATAATGGCGTGAAAATGAATTCAAATAGTTGGGGATCTTTTTTAAAGATGTCAGTTGTAGACCGCAGACTCACCGGTGGTACGTCCGGAGGCGTACAGGGACAGCACGGCCTGGATGGCGACGTACATGGCGGGAACGTTGAAGGTCTCGAACATGATCTGGGTCATCTTCTCCCTGTTGGCTTTGGGGTTGAGGGGGGGCTTCAGTGAGCAGCGTGGGGTGCTCCTCGGGGGCCACGCGCAGCTCGTTGTAGAAGGTGTGGTGCCAGATCTTCTCCATGTCGTCCCAGTTGGTGATGATGCCGTGCTCGATGGGGTACTTCAGGGTCAGGATACCCCTCTTGCTCTGGGCCTCGTCTCCCACGTATGAGTCTTTCTGACCCATACCCACCATCACACCCTGAGGGGGGGACACAGGTTATTTAAAGGTTCATAACTATGAGGATACACTCGGTACAAGGCCGTTAACATGTAATACGCTGCACAACTCTCCCGTAGACTTCAGTGATTTAGTTCAATAATGTTTACTTATTGGTCCCAAATTGTCAGTTGCAATTACAGCGTGAAGATATGACGAGATGATATATCTTCAAACATATATATTTTTTTATCATTTCTAACACAGTGCAGACTACGCCTATATTTATTTATTTTTTCTCTTCACAAACAGTTATGTTCATTTTCCACTAAAGCTCTTGAAATGAGAAATATAAGTACTTTTATTTCTTAGTTACATCCTTAGTCCATCTATTCTGCATTTGGACATTCTTTGTGCTAAAACAAGATACGCTGAGATTAAAATGTTTTTATCAGTTAGATTCAAATGACTCATCAAATCAAAAAAAGACTCAATATGGTAACATGTCTGCTCGTATCGGTCCTAATATCAGTCAGAAAAATAATACTTTGGCCTGAAGGTGGCAGCAGAGAAAAGGTCATAAGGTCATAGAAATCTCCATTAGAATACCAAGCACCGAAACAAAGCCGACTTTAACCTCTTGGTACTGGAGGTGTTTTGATCAGTCACATAATGAAATAAGCATATTGATATATAAGATAAGGTAGCTGAAAACTTTAGGATCAGACCTTGTTTTTATCAAGGGATTAAGTGAACAAATCTTATGATATTGTTTTTTAGGGATGCTCTTGTGTACCTGGTGGCGGGGGCGGCCCACGATGGAGGGGAAGACGGCTCTGGGAGCGTCGTCTCCTGCGAAGCCAGCCTTCACCAGGCCGGAGCCGTTGTCCACAGACGAGGGCGGTGGTCTCTTCATCGTCACACATGTC
>NW_027262942.1:0-20208 GCF_902827115.2 Pseudochaenichthys georgianus
CATTTCAAACGGTTTCAAATCGTTTTTTCACTTTTAAAAAGAGCTTTCTGCCCTGGCAATTATATCTAATCATTATTACCGTCATGGAGGAGCTGCAGGAACACTTTACCCGCCTTCTAAACACTTATTCCTGGCTAAAACAATCAATGTATTTCCGCCAGGGTCACAGCCTGCTGCTGCTGCTGCTGCTGCGGCGGCTGCTGCTGCTGCTCTCCCTCCCTAAATTCACATCAAAGTCACCCAGCTTTCACACACTATGTCATGGGTAATAAAGCCATGTGCACACTGTATTTAAAGTAATGTTAGCCAGCTTTCAGACACTAATTCCTGGGGAAGAAAGTCACCCTGGACGGGTCATCAAATGTGATTGAAATGGACAGATTCCTGTACATTTCAATCACTTTTAATGGGAGTCGTGAGGTGTGGATGAAATGGCCATATCTTCCTTAAATTCACATCAAAGTCACCCAGCTTTCACACACTATTTCATGGGTAATAAAGCCATGTGCACACTGTATTTAAAGTAATGTTAGCCAGCTTTCAGACACTAATTCCTGGGGAAGAAAGTCACCCTGGACGGGTCATCAAATGTGATTGAAATGGACAGATTCCTGTACATTTCAATCACTTTTAATGGGAGTCGTGAGGTGTGGATGAAATGGCCATATCTTCCTTAAATTCACATCAAAGTCACCCAGCTTTCACACACTATTTCATGGGTAATAAAGCCATGTGCACACTGTATTTAAAGTAATGTTAGCCAGCTTTCAGACACTAATTCCTGGGGAAGAAAGTCACCCTGGACGGGTCATCAAATGTGATTGAAATGGACAGATTCCTGTACATTTCAATCACTTTTAATGGGAGTCGGTGTGGATGGCCTGTTGAATCCGATTTTGAGCACTCTTTTCCCCGCATAAACTAGTTTAAATCACCGTTAAACACTTATTCTGTTGATGTCTATATAACCGACTTCCCGCTATGCATTAAGTCGGTTATATGGACCCTGTACACTAGGCATACCGCGGCCGGTAGTAAATGTCCAACCATTGTACCCTCTGGTCCCTAGGGTATGTAAGGGAAACTTCTGCAGCAATGGAGAGTCAGGACTCAGAGAGACACGAGGAGAGTTGGAGCTTTGATGTCAAACACTGGTGGTTTATTACAAGTATTGGCCGGAGAATTTCACATCACAAGTCACAGCAGCCAGAGGTTCTGACTGCACGGGTGGGTTGTGTGACGAAGGTAAGTTTGTCACTGATGGCTTCGGGCCTTGCATATGTGCACATGTGTATACAGTTTATATTATTTATTGATGTAGTGTTTATTGTATTTTATTTTGAAATGCGTTCCCCTTTCCCCATGTCTGTTGCCATTGATTGTGTGCACCTGGTACTCTGTGGTGTCTCCTCCCCCCTCACCTGTGTCCTGTTGGGTTGATTGGGTTGGGCATTTAGGCTCTGGGGTTTTGCTGTTTGGGGGAGAGTGTGTGTGAGATCCTTGTGACGGCAGGCTGTGGTCAGGGAGAAACAGCAGGATTGAGGCTGTGTGTCAAGTGTCCCTGACTTAATAAATGCCCACACCGGGTTGTATTTTGGACGTTCTGCCTCTGCCTCCTTGCTTGGTCTGGCCGCTCAATTGTCAGCTTCACAATTGGTGTCAGAAGTGGGATTGACCAAGTGAGGAGGTGAAAATTCTGGAGGAGAATAACCACAAGTTTGAGGATCAGCTTTGAGTCTCAGGCAGCCGGAGAGCAGCAGTGTTTACGGATACAGCAACAGGTATCTGAGATAGAAGAGGAACGGAGACTCCGGAGGCAAGACGGCAGATTGGCTAAGGAGCTCGACCGCATCAACGTCCAGTATGGGGACCGGACCCAAAGAGGGGGAAAAGTGATGCAGCAGATTAAAGAGTACCGCATGGAGCTTCGGGAGCAGGACCGTAGAAAACAGCAGGAGGAAGAAACATATAAGCGGGAGGAGTTGGTAAAAATCCTGGAGGAGAATAACCGCCAGATGAAGAGGGAATTTGAGCGAGCGGCCGCTAAGAAGCTGGAGAAGGTGAACATCAGCCTGCAGTGTCACCTGCAGCGCAGCACGGAGGAGAAGGAGGAGCGCGAGAGGTAGCTCATGCAGATGAAGCAGCAGATAGCCTTTCTGATGCAACTGCAGTGGTCCTGGGCGGATCCCGCTCAGCTAGAGAGGCCGCAGTCTCTCTAAGAAGAAACTGGCAGAGGAGGAGCGGGTGAAAATGGCTGAGAAAATCCGTCAGGAGAGAGAGCGCGTCATGCAGCAGAAACAGCAGGAGCGCCGGGAGAGGAAGAATCAGATCCCGAAGAGGAAGAAAGGGAAGCTTCCTGCCGACTTCACGGCCCCCTCTGAGAAAACCCTGCTGCACAAGGGGAAGCAGGTTGTTGCCGTGGGGATAGACGTCCCAAAGGTAACCATTTCAGATTCTGAAGCAGACAGTACAGCTGAGACAGAGAAGCTCCTGGTTGATGAGCGTGTCAGGAAGGGGTACGATGAGGATCCGGTGCAGAGGCTGCTGAGGCTGGAGAAGGTCAGAGCCACTCCGCAGCACATAGAGGAGTCCAGGAAACACCGGGCGGAGTGGAGACCCATGGAGGAAAGCAAAATGGCCAAGGCCAGAGAGAGATGCAACCATGCGCATCGCGCGGTAGTAGTCCCTTGCCTTGCAGCCTTCCAACTTTGCAGTTAAGTACCAGCCAGGGAAGTAAAACCGGGTGGCTGACTGGTTGTGTAAGGATTTTCATTACTCCATTCCTTCTGCTTCCCTTTTTGTTTGTTGTCTGTCTGTTTGTCTGTGTCTCCCGGGCTGGGCGTGGCTGACCTACTTCTGGTTCCTGCCAATTCATCTCTGCAGCTGCTTCTCATTCATCCTGATCATCTACTCATCCACACCTGCTTATTAACCCGGTCTCCTCATCCAGTCTCCACCAGTTCGTCGTCAAGATTACACTGAAACCCATCATCACCTCCTCCGCTAGCCACGTCCAGCCACTTCCTCGTCGGATTCATCCGCTCTCCACGCTACCCGTTCCAGCCTGCTCGCTCCCCTCGCTCTGAAACCCCTGCTCGCCACACTCCAGTCTGGTAGGACAAACTCTAACTCCTACTCCAACCTACTCGCTCTCGGGAGCGTACAGACTCAGGCTCAAGCCACCTCTCATCTGCCTGGCGATATCCCCAGCTCACTCCGGAGCCTCGGCTGAGGATCTCCATTCCCTAGTTTTTTTTATCCCCTTTCCTGGACTATATTACACAGTTAATATCCCCTGTCATGATTAGAAAATAAACCTTTTGCTACAAACTCCTGTTAAGCGATCACGGAGTTTAACAGGTTGTCCCGAAGCCGAGACTGTTAAGACACTGTGCTTCCTGGGGAGAGGGGTAAGGAAATGTGACGAAGGTAACTTTGTCACTGATGGCTTCGGGCCTTGCATATGTGCACATGTGTATACAGTTTATATTATTTATTGATGTTGTGTTTATTGTATTTTATTTTGAAATGTGTTCCCCTTTCCCCATGTCTGTTGGCATTGATTGTGTGCACCTGGTGCTCTGTGGTGTCTCCCCCCCCCCTCACCTGTGTCCTGTTGGGTTGATTGGGTTGGGCATTTAGGCTCTGGGGTTTTGCTGTTTGGGGGACAGTGTATGTGAGATCCTTGTGGCGGCAGGCTGTGGTCAGGGAGAAACAGCAGGATTGAGGCTGTGTGTCATGTGTTCCTGACTTAATAAATACCCACACCGAGTTGTATTTTGGACGTTCTGCCTCTGCCTCCTTGCTTGGTCTGGCCGCTCAATTGTCAGCTTCACAGGTTGCCTCATCAATTCTGCAGCGCTTCTCTCTCCCCAAAACATATTAGGGAGATATACTAAACAGCTGGGCACCCTGAATCACTTGCGTGTGACCCTTAATGGCTTCAAAGCCAGCGTTCCCACAACCGTAAACCATTTTGTGACCGAGAGTTGACAGGTCATAAACTGGTTTATCAAGATAGCTGGAGCCTCCCATTCCTTAAGAGAGATAACAAACTCAGGGTTGTTCATAAACGTCAACAGGCGAGAATTATTCCCTCACAGGTATTTTATTGGAGAGAGCGCAGAGAAGCATGTAATAATAATTCCTTACATTTATTATAGCGCTTTTTCAATGACTCAAAGCGCTTTACATATACACACATTACACATATATCATACATGCAATGGTCAGATACTGTGGACAATACCCACAGGAGCAAGTTCAGGTGAAGTGTCTTGCCCAAGGACACACCGGCTTCACAGACTCAGCAGCGGCGGTTTTCACCCCTTGATCTGATGATCGGATGCACAGACCACTGCGCCACCTGTCCCGGTAAGACTGCGACTCTGCCTCCTGGTCTCAACACTAGTTTGTCATGGAGCAAGGCAAGGCAATTTTATTTATACAGCACCTTTCAGCACACGACAATTCAAAGTGCTTTACAAACAGCTCAATTAAAAGCAGCGGAAAATAGTTATGTTTTTAGTCTGGATTTTAAAATAGGAAGTGTTTCAGTGGACGTGCACGATTCGGGTAGTTTGTTCCAGATTGTCGGAGCATAATAGCTAAACGCTGCTTTTCCATGTTTAGTTCTTATTCTTGGAAAAGAGAGCAGATCCGACCCAGAGGACCTGAGACTTCTGGATGGTTCATAGTTATGCAGGACATCGTTTATATACCTCGGTCCTAAGCCATTTAGTGATTTAAAAACTAGCAATAGTATTTTTAAATCAATTATTTGGCCGACTGGAAGCCAGTGTAATGACTTCAGAACCGGACTGATGTGAGCCACTCTTTTAGTGTTTGAGAGGACTCGAACAGCAGATTTCTGAATCAGCTGCAGCTTTCTGGTGGATTCTTTAGTGAGCCCTGTGAATACACTATTGCAGTAGTCGAGTCTACTGAAGGTGAAAGCATGGACACGTTTTTCTAGATCCTGTTTCGACATTCGTTTTTTAATCCTAGATATGTTCTTCAGGTGATAGTATGCACACCTAATAACTGTTGTAGGCTGTTAAAATGCAGGTCTGAGTCCATCACTACACCTAGATTTCTAGCTTTATGAGTTACTTTGTAGTCTGCCGACTGAAGCTCTGCGATTACTTTTAATCGGTCCTTCTTTGCTCCAAAAACAATGATCTCAGTTTTTTGTTTGTTCAATTGGTGAAAGTTCTGAGTCATCCAGTCATTGATGTGCTCAATGCACTTGCTCAGTGTTCTAATCGGAGAGTAGTCTCCCAGTGTAATTTTAAAATAAATGTGGGTGTCGTCTGCATAGATATGATGGCTGAGATTGCTGTTTTTAATAATTTGAGCCAGTGTTATCGGATAGATATTAAAAAGCAAAGGTCCTAAGATGGAGCCTTGAGGAACCCTGCATGACATATTTGTCATGGTTGATTTGTAATTGCCTATTGAGTCAAAGTTTGTTCTGTCCTTTAAGTAGGAACTAAACCAATTTAGAGCTGTTGCTGAAACTCCCACCCAGTTTTCTAGACGGTCTAGCAATATGTTGTGGGCAACAGTATCAAAGGCAGCGCTGAGATATGAAGCTTAGCGCAAGTTCAATAAGGAAGACCTAACACGAGTCACTTACACGTCACTCGATGGCTCCCTTCCCCCCTCATTAAATATGAGGGCGTCACCCCTCAGCAGCCAACAGCTGCACATGCTAAATTCCTTAAATGCCTGCTCTTCCTCCCTGTCAGTTGTCATTTGCAGATGACCGCAAACAGTAGCAGTACTATACTCCTCCTCGTGAGAAAAAAGAAAAGAAAAAAAAGCACAAGAAAAACTAGCTCGAGATGTCCAACTCGGACAATTCAGATCACGAACCTGGTATGGAATTATTCGAGCCCGGTTCGGCTCCCCACAGCGGCCTATCACCAGAGGCAGACTTCCTCATCGCCCGGCTCCTGCAGCAGGACATCCCCACAGCCCCAGGCCTCACTCTCTCGCAGCTCCGAGAGCTCTCGGATCAGGTCTCCAGCACAGCTCCCCAGTCCGGGGCAGCAGCTCCAGTCAGCTCCCCAGAGAGCAGGGCGAGGACGCTGCCGCAGCCGCGGAGGTAATATAAAAAAGGGCAGGAAGTCGAGCCCTCCAGCCAGGATCCCGTCCACCTCCAAAATCCACCCCTTCCCAGGCTGCCAGTCCGGGAGCGTCACTAACACACCCCTCATGGAGAGTAGCGTGGCTGGCTCCCTGCAATCCCTGGCTAGCTCCATGATAGCTATCGATGCTCGCCTCCAGGCCCTGGAAGACTCGTCACAGGAGCTTCGACTTCCGTGGCACTCAGGTCAGGTACTAGTGTTAACGAAAATGTTTGCACTCACCCACACAGGGTCGGGTTGTAACGGAATAGATGTAACGGCGTTACGTAATCAGAAATACAAAAAATCATGTATATTCAGCGGGCGTTACATTTGAAAAAACGAGTAATCTGAGTCAGTTACTTTCGTAAACCTGAAGTGAATACTTATTGGAACTATTGGTCGATAAGTTTCCTCACAAAATGTAATATTCATTACCAGCAGAATCGTGTGCACACTGCACAGCGCAGCAGCGTGTCTGTAAGCGAGAGATGCAGCGTGTCTGTGAGGCCCCGCCCCCGCACGCAGATGAGAGAGAGAGAGAGAGTTCTCTTTCAAAATATATTGAAAGGTAGAAACGGAGATGGTTAGATAAAACGTGGAAGATAACGTTTATGTAGCATTTATTTATTGTCGAAATGATGACATTTATAACGGGATCAAATCAAAGTGAATGGCCTGCTGAATGTATAGGGCAAGTGACTGAAAAAAAAATAAAGTTATTACATCGTTTCAGATAATAAATAATAATGATAATTCATTCTATTTAGGGGCGCCTTTCAAAGCACCCAAGGACACCTTACAATGCATAACATATTTCAAGGAAAGGTTTTAAGACCGTACAAGAATGCAGTATGGGTGAGTTTTACGTGTGGTGCAGATGAGAGCTGTCCAGAATGACACTAAGATGTCGTGTTGTGCTCTTGATAAAACAGTAAAATACGTGTCTCCCGTTCACCAAAACATACCCATCTGTTATGGAAAAGAAAGTATTCAGAAGAAGAAGAAGAAGAAGAAGAAGAAGAAGAAGAAGAAGAAGAAAGGAACTTGGAAGTATTCTAAAAGTAATCTGCCAAAAATCTGGCCCACCCTATATTTTTACAGGCCCACCCTAAAGTACATTTTTCCCTACGCTACTGTTTTTTTTGCGAGCAACGTGACCAACAACCAATCACATGAATCTCTTGCCCCCGAGATACAAAGCAATAGCAATGTTAAAACGAAGTAAACTGGAAAAAAAAAAAAAAAACTCCAACAGGCGAAAACCTACCAGTTTCACCCACTGTCCCTGCCACCTCCCTCCATGCCTCGCTCCTCTGGTTTGTATCCCGGTAGATGAACAGAGACCGATCATTCAGCACCGGGTGATTCACTACCACTATAATTAATTTTCCCTCCATTTTCCGTAATATGAGGTAATGACCTGCGTAGTCTCTCCCAGCATACACGCGGTTCGACTGGCTAGCGCTTGTACTGGCAGATTTGCATAAACGGGATTTCATTGGCTGACGCTTCTGCCGAGGCGCCAACAAAATTGAACATTGCTCAACTTTTGAAGCGAGCAACTCCAGCAACGCTCCACGTCGCTTCCCAAAATACAGTCCTGCTAAAAAGTGATGTCACCCTATTCAAAGTGAATGGGCAGAAGCGTTGGAAGCTTTAACGCGCGCCACCGTGTGGACGGGCCGTCACAGTAGCTCTGCGCCAGAAACCTCGTGGAGGAAAAAAAAAAAAAAAAAAATAATAATAATAATAAATTAAAAAAAAATCAATAATAATAATTGGAATATCACCCCTCCACTCCCATTATCATCCCTCAGCTAGCAGCTGCGCTATCTACTCACCCAGATTCCGTGTTCGTTGACTATCTCTGTCAGGGCTCTCCCAAGGCTTCAGGGTAGGGGTCCTCCCATCTCCCACAGTGACTTTCGTAGCAAGAAACTTACAGTCAGCCGCTAAAGAACCCAACATAGTTTCCCAGCTCATCGACAAATAACTTCTCAAAGGATATATATAATCTGCCCTTTTAGCTCCTCCCCCTTCTCAGTGTTCCGTTCAAATCCCATCAGAATAAGCCACACGTAAATAAAAGGCTGATTTTCGATTTGTCCGCTCCCCGCTCCGGCATTCGGCAGCGTCAATAGCATCATCCCTCCAGATCAGTTCTCCCTTCACCATGCCTCAGTGGATAATGCAATAAAGATGATCAAGTTCACAGGGCACGGAGCTCGGCTCTCCAAAGCGGACATTACCGATGCCTTCAACATCATCTCCATTCATCCGTCTCAGTGGAATTCGTCCGGTATTAAGTGGGAGTTCAAACTCTATTTTCGCAGAAGCAGCCCCTGCATCTTCAATTCCTTCTCGGAAGCGCTCTGCTGGATCCTGCTGAATCCCGCCGAATATCGTCAGAATCCCCTCCGTCCTTCACCTACTGGACGACTCCTCCCCATAGACCCGCCACAGGACAGCTCAGGGATCCCACTGGCCAAGCTTAAACACTGCTTCAGGAGTTAGGTGTCCCTCTCTCCAAAGAGAAAATGTTAGGTCCCGACACACGCTTAGAGTTCTTAGGCATCATCCTCGACTCCATAGACATGAAGGCGTCTCTTCCCTCCGACAAATCGCAGCGCATCCGGGACATCACCAAATCATACTGCGAGCGACAAGTTATCACAAAACAACAGTTGCTCTCCCTTCTCGGACACCTCAACTTCGCCATGCACGTCATCCCCCAGGGGCGCTCGTTCATCTCCCGCCTCCTGGACGCAGCATCAGCGGTCGAAAAACTCCATGACTGCGTTTTCTTAGACGAAGGCTGACGCTCAGACCTACGTTTCTGGTCCCTCCTGCTCGCCCACTGGAACGGAGTTACTTTCTTTTACGATGACCTCGTGCGTTCCTCTGACTCAATGAGGTTCTTCACGGATGCTGCCCCATCCGTGAGTTTTGGGGGTTTCTTCCAGGGAGAGTGGTTCGCAGGGTCATGGCCCCTGTCAATGTCTACCTCAAGCAAGTTCTCATTAAATCCGGCCTATCACCTATATCATACCCGGGACATTCCTTCAGGATAGGTGCAGCCACCTCTGCTGCTAATCAAGGTCTCTCTACCTCATCCCTACAACAACTAGGACGGTGGTCCTCCTCCGCCTTCACAACCTACATTCGCCCAGACATCAGCGCCGTACTGGCTTCCCAAAGATCTCTCAGACCCTGACTATGGTATCCATGCATATAACTGGTGGTGGCTCATAAACACATTCACAAGTATACATGTCTCACTAAGGTACCTGATATTCAAACTGCATTCCCGTCCTAATTCCGCAGGCCCCGCCCACAGGGAATAATGTCTCGTCTCACGCTGCAACTACATGTAACGGGCTTCATCTCCGGCACAGGTATTTCATTCCCAGGCCTTGCTCAAACGTATCAGTGTAAAATGTATTTCCTGCAGTCAGGCGTGGACTCGGGCCACCGTACACCCCCGTGTCAGTTACAAAACAAAGGAAAGAAAGAAAGAGAAAAGAGTAAGAAAAAGAGATATATATATATATATATATATAGCCTGCGAAGTCACCGTACACTTCGGCGTCAGTTACGAAAGAAAGAGAAAAGAGTAAAGAAAAAGATGTATATTGCCTGCGAAGTCAGGCGTGGCGGAAGGCCACCGTACACTTCGGTGTCAGTTACGAAAGAAAGAGCAAAGAAAAAGATGTATATAGCCTGCGAAGTCAGGCGTGGCGGAAGGCCACCGTACACTTTGGTGTCGTGGCGGAAGGCCACCGTTACAAAACGAAACCGCTCGCTCCTCGGCGTAGTCAAGCCCTGCTGGCCAGGCATGCGACCCGCAGGTCGTTTTCAGGTAAGACCGGCACTGATTTCGGCAGTCAGAGTCTCAGCATGACCCGTAAGCTCTGGCAGTGATTCCGGCACTATGTCGCTCATATACGTGTTAATCTACTATCTTTCCTTCCCAGATCACCAGTCACCCCACAAGGTAAGCAACTCAGTTCATCTCAGTATTTCATACTTCACTGGTTTTGGGGATTTCATCGGAGCGGTGCTTTCCCTCCTAAATGATTATCCTGCAAACCGGGGCCTAATCGCCAAAACACCATTACATTCTCCTGTTGTATTATCATGGCAATCATTTCATTCATATGACGTGTAAACAATAAATATGTAATTCTTACATCACGTCTCTCCGGTTTGAAATGAAGCTTAGCGCAAGTTCAATAAGGAAGACCTAACACGAGTCACTTACACGTCACTCGATGGCTCCCTTCCCCCCTCATTAAATATGAGGGCGTTACCCCTCAGCAGCCAACAGCTGCACATGATAAATTCCTTAAATGCCTGCTCTTCCTCCCTGTCAGTTGTCATTTTCAGATGACCGCAACCCGCCTCCACCCCTCTCGCCTCCAGTCTCCTCCAGGACAAAGCTAATCCTTCCCTCTTCAGACCGGTCTCACCTACCACCGGTCTCACCTACCACCACCAGTGTCTAGACCCCGGGGATTTCATCGGAGCGGTGCTTTCCCTCCTAAATGATTATCCTGCAAACCGGGGCCTAATCGCCAAAACACCATTACATTCTCCTGTTGTATTATCATGGCAATCATTTCATTCATATGACGTGTAAACAATAAATATGTAATTCTTACATCACGTCTCTCCGGTTTGAACTAATAGTACCAACACTGATATTCTGCCACTGTCTGTGTTCAAATGGATGTCATTTAAGGCATTTACAAGAGAAGTGTCAGTGCTGTGGTTTGGTCTAAAGCCCGACTGAAACACATCAAACCCGTCAGTTAAAAACATGAAATTACTCAACTGTTGAAAAACAACTTTTTCAATCAATTTGCTTAAAAACGGAAGGTTTGATATTGGCCTGTAATTATTCATTACGGTTGCGTCTAGGTTATGCTTTTTTTAGAAGCGGTTTAATTACTGCAGTTTTCAGGGCCTGTGGAAATACACCCGATTGAAGAGACTTGTTTACCATGTGTAGTATATTTGAGGCCAAGCAATGAAAAACAGTTTTGAAAAATCCTGTCGGGATAATATCGAGGCTACAGGAGGAGGATTTCAGATGTTGAATAATGTCTTCCAGGTTGTTAGCATTTATTAGACGGAATTGTGTCATGATGTCTGAATTGACTTTAAGTGGACACAGGGACAACACATGTGCTGTACCTGATACAGAGGAACTGACTGCTTATCTAATTTTCATGATTTTGTCAGTGAAGAAGGAGGCAAAATCATTGCAGGCCCTGGTGGATAGAAATTGAGAAGCTACCGACACTGGGGGGTTTGTTAGTCTGTTGACGGTAGCAAACAAGGCACCATCCATCCATCCATCTTCTCCCGCTTATCCGTGGTCGGGTCGCGGGGGTAGCAGTTCCAGCAGAGAGCCCCAAACTTTCTTTTCCCTGGCGACATCAACCAGCTCTGACTGGGGGATCCCAAGGCGCTCCCAGGCCAGCGAAGAGATATAATCCCTCCACCTGGTCCTAGGTCTACCCCTTGGTCTCTTCCCAGCTGGACGTGCCTGGAACACCTCCCTAGGGAGGCGCCCAGGTGGCATCCTAACTAGGTGCCCGAACCACCTCAACTGGCTTCTTTCGACGCGAAGGAGGAGCGGCTCAACTCCGAGTCCCTCCCTGATGACCGAACTTCTCACCTTATCTCTAAGGGAGACACCAGCCACCCGGCGGAGGAAACCCATCTCGGCCGCTTCTATCCGCGATCTCGTTCTTTCGGTCATGACCCATCCTTCATGACCATAGGTGAGGGTAGGAACGAAAATGGCCCGGTAGACAGAGAGCTTTGCCTTCTGACTCAGCTCCCTTTTCGTCACAACGGTGCGGTAAAGCGACTGCAGTACCGCTCCCGCTGCTCCGATTCTCCGGCCCATCTCACGCTCCATTGTTCCCTCACTCGAGAACAAGACCCCGAGATACTTGAACTCCTTCACTTGGGGTAAGGACTCATTCCCTACTTGGAGTGGACAGTCCATCGGTTTCCTGCTGAGAACCATGGCCTCAGATTTGGAGGTGCTGATCCTCATCCCAGCCGCTTCACACTCGGTTGCGAACCGATCCAGTGAGTGCTGAAGGTCGCAGACCGATGAAGCCATCAGAACCACATCATCTGCAAAAAGCAGTGGTGCAATCCTTACTCCACCGAACTGCAGACCCCCCCCCCCCCACGACTACGCCTCGAAATCCGATCCATGTATATTACAAACAGGATTGGTGACAAAGCGCAGCCCTGGCAGAGGCCAACCCTCACCGGAAATGGGTCCGACTTACTGCCGAGGACCCGGACACAGCTCTCGCTTTGGGAGTACAGAGATTGGATGGCCCTGAGTAGAGACCCCCTCACCCCATACTCCCGCAGCACCTCCCACAGTAACTCCCTGGGAACCCGGTCATACGCCTTCTCCAAGTCTACAAAACACATGTAGACCGGATAAGCGTACTCCCAGGCCCTCTCCAGGATCCTTGCGAGAGTAAAAAGCTGATCCGTCGTTCCACGACCAGGACGGAATCCGCATTGTTCCTCCTCAATCTGAGGTTCGACAATCGGCCTGACCCTCCTTTCAAGTACCTTGGAGTAAACTTTCCCGGGGAGGCTGAGTAGTGTGATACCTCTGTAATTGGCACACACCCTCTGATCCCCCTTTTTGAAAAGGGGGACCACCACCCCGGTCTGCCACTCCTTCGGTACTGTTTCCGACTTCCACGCAACGTTGATGAGACGTGCAACCATGACAGTCCCTCAACACCCAGAGCCTTCAGCATTTCCGGGCGGATCTCATCCACCCCCGGAGCTTTGCCACTGTGGAGTTGTTTAACGACCTCAGTGACCTCCCACCGGGAGATTGGTGTTGATCCCCCGTCATACTCCAGCTCTGCCTCTAACATAGAGGGCGGAGTTGTCGGGTTCAGGAGTTCCTCAAAGTGTTCCTTCCAACGCCCCAACACTCCATCAGTTGAGGTCAACAACGTCCCATCCTTACTGTACACAGCTTGGATGGTTCCCTGCTTCCCCCTCCTGAGGTGTCGGACAGTTTTCCAGAACAACTTTGGTGCCGCCCGAAAGTCCTTCTCCATGTCTTCTCCAAACTTCTCCCACACCCGCTGCTTTGCCTCGGCCACGGCTGAGGCTGCTGCCCTTCGGGCCTGTCGGTACCTTGCAACTGCCTCGGGAGTCCCCCGGGATAACAAATCCCTGAAGGCCTCCTTCTTCAGTCGGACGGCTTCCCTGACCACCGGTGTCCACCAGGAGGTTCGAGGGTTACCGCCCCTTGAGGCACCTAGGACCTTGAGACCACAGCTCCCCACCGCGGCTTCGGCAATAGAGGCTTTGAACACCGACCACTCTGGTTCAATGTCCCCAACCTCCACAGGAATGCCCGAAAAGCTCCGCCGGAGGTGTGAGTTGAAGGCCTCCTGAACTTGGGCCTCCTGCAGACGTTCCCAGTTCACCCGAACTACACGTTTGGGCTTACCAGGTCTATCCAGAGGCTTCCCCCGCCACTCGACCCAACTCACCACCAGATGGTGATCAGTTGACAACTCCGCCCCTCTCTTTACCCGAGTGTCCAAAACATACGGCCTCAGGTCCGATGATACGATAACGAAATCGATCATGGACCTTCTGCCTAGGGTGCTCTGGTACCACGTACACTTATGAGCATCCTTATGTTCGAACATGGTGTTTGTTATGGCCAATCCATGACTAGCACAGAAGTCCAGTAACAAACCACCACTCCGGTTCAGATCAGGGGGGCCGTTCCTCCCAATCACGCCCCTCCAAGTGTCTCCATCATTGCCCACATGTGCGTTGAAGTCTCCCAGCAAGACTAAGGAGTCCCCTTCAGGAGCCCCATACAGGACTCTTTCCAGGGTCTCCAAGAAGGCCGAATACTCTGAACTGCTGTTGGGTGCATAAGCACACACAACAGTCAGAGTTTTCCCCCCCATAACCCGCAGGCGTAGGGAGGCGACCCTCTCGTCCACTGGGGTAAACTCCAACAACGAAGCACCTAACCGGGGACTTGTGAGTATCCCCACACCCGCCCGGCGCCTCACACCTTGAGCAACTCCGGAGAAGAATAGAGTCCAACCCCTATCCAGAAGTAAGGTTCCAGAGCCGACGCTGTGCGTAGAGGTGAGCCCAACCAGATCCAACTGGTACCGCTCCACCTCCCGCACAAGCTCCGGCTCCTTCCCCCCCAGAGAGGTGACGTTCCACGTCCCCAAAGCCAGCTTCTGCCGCCCGGGTCTGGTCCGTCGAGACCCTCCGCTTTCACTGCCACCCTTCTGGCAGCGCACCCGACCCCATCGATGTTTCCCGTAGGTGGTGGGCCCGCGGGACGGAGAAGCGGAGGTGTTGCCCACGTTGCCTTTTCGGGCTGGGCCCGGCCGGGCTCCGTGGCAAGCCCGGCCACCAGACGCTCGCCGATGAGTCTGGTATGATTTAGCCAACCTGATCTCACCAGAATGCGTGACTCCACCACAACTCCTTAACACCACAATGCGTGGTGGAGTCACCACGCAAACAACCCCTATGTAAAGTGAATGAGGCTCCTTTGTCGTGGTGCACACACGCATTTCTACAACGTCCCGCAGTGAGCTTTTATTCTATAAAACGTTTTTTAAATCTACTTTATAGCTTGGAGAAACTCACGGGAGGCTTCTTTTATTTTATATGTATTCATAATCATTTTTATTTTTCGTCAGAATGTAAAAATTACATTAGTTACGAGTTTTTGTTCTCAAAAAACAGTGCATTCATTGTGTGTAATACAACTGTGATTTTTATTAAATTAGTTAGTTTTTAAGGAATGCCAGAGCTTCAATTGTGTCAAATAGATTGTTCCCTTTAGTTAACGTTATTTAAAAGATAATGATCATGTCCCCTCTATTGTATTACGAGCGTCCATTGGATATCGGAGAATTGTACACCCGGAAGTAAGTATTCTCCTTACTGTCGATTGATTTTACGATATCTGCACTACTCATCGACTAAAAAAAACCAGATTGTCCTTGTTAATTACACAACATTGATTGGTTTGAATTGTGTGCAATGCTTTTGTATTTCCCCCTTCGATTCGGAGAAACAAATGTATTTTCGGAGTTTTAGGATGGCCGAAGACACTACACTACCCAGAATCCTCAGCTATCGTTTGGGACTACACCATGTGCTTAGCTTGACAAACCCGTGATCAGTCCTCAACCTCTGTGATTGGATGTTGGAGTGGCAGAGCGTCCAAAAGGACTTTGAAATGGAATGAAACCCATCGACGGCACACTATTCAAAGCAGGAATCGAACGTGTCCTACCCCTCCCCCCCCTTAGGTCACAGGCTCCTCCAACAGTGCTACGCAATAAAACAGATAAGCCTACACAGAACAAATTGTGAAATAGTGCAACAAGAGTCTATATACAAGTGATTGGAATATGATATATTAGATAAATAATTTCTAAGTAGCAGCCAGATGAATGTTATGGATGTTGTTTCTAAGTTCAGGTGTTTAATAATCATATAGCCTGTGGGATGAAGCTGTCTCTATGTCTGGTGGTTTTAGTCCGCATGCTGCGGTACCGCCTGCCAGATGGCAGCAGACAGAACAGTTTGTGGCTGGGGTGATGGGGGTCTTTTATAATCCTGAGGGCTTTCTTTAAGATTAACCTGGTATTTTTACTCCACTACATTTATTTGAGTTACTTTACAGATTTGGATTAATGATGTGAAATAGAAACAACCCTTAAATCAGACTTTAGTTACACCTGAGTGAAATTCAGTGAAGGTGATTGTCAAGTGCCAACAATCAGGCGAGATATTTGATAGTTGGTGCTTGAGAAGACTAAATATTTATCTGCAGATCTGTTTAAAGCATATTCATTACTCGTTATTCTCTAATAGTTAATTAAAGACTGTATATAATTGCTATTTTGCACATCCCTTTCAAGCTTTCAAGATTTTCTAAGGTTTATTGACATATCATATACACAACAGTGTAGTTATGCAATGAATTAAAAACTTGGGTCACAGGTTCCTCAACAGTGCATTACAAGACATCTATCAATATGTGTGTATACTTCCACCATTACACTGTCGTATTCTGCACATTTCTTATACTATCTACATACATAAGATTATAATAATGTGTATAATATCAGTTCAAATAAGTGCTTCAACATAGTTAACATTGCAGGAAAGTTGATTGTCAAGTTCCAAAACAAACCATGCAATTTAGACTTTGTCAGGCTTAATATTTATCTGTAGTTACCCCCAAAGCTGTTTTCCTATTTAAAAGAAGACCTTAACCTAAAGTATTCTTTAATGTTTAAATAAAGCCTTATTAGTTAGCACATCCTCCTATCAGGCACTAAACTGTTTTATTCTAGATATCATTTGAGTATCTTGATATTTTATATTCTATATTTATATCATTGACCTTCTACTTTCCCACTATGTACTCTTAATATTTAAATGTTTTCATAAAATATAACACATTCAAAAGTGCTTTACAAAAATGAAAGACATTAAGAAAAAGGCATTTTAAACAGTGTTTAAAAAGCAACACAATCTTCCTGCATTGCAATTACTCTAAACGTGCAATAACGTGCTTTAACCAGTAGGAGGTGCGGGTTAGAAAGCTGTAAAGTTTACAGTGTTAACAAAATAAAATATACTGCTGTTTCCGGTTTAGTTTACGACGAATATTATTTTGTTATTGTTTTGATATTTGTAACACAAAAGCGATGGAAAAAATCCATAGCAACACAGAAAAGATGGTCTTAACATGACCCAGCGGTCTCGTAGTTAATACAAAACAATAATATCAAAACAAAATATGGCTACTAACTTTATTGTGAAATTAAAACAGAACGGTAAAAGAATAGTTTCCGGTCTATTCTGAGCCCGATCTCTGTAGATAAATAAAGAACTATGACAGATGTGTAATATTTAATGCAGCCAAACCATTTATTACAATGCATTCATGTGATGACTTTCAAAGAGTAAAGCAAGCACTGCTGAATAAAGTATGATTTTCTCTTTTACGAAACCTTTTTTCATATGGAATGCAGTTGGAGGTCAACCAATCAAAGAGCTTGAGGACTGATCACGGGGTTTGTCAAGCTAAGCACATGGTGTAGTCCCAAACGATAGCTGAGGATTCTGGGTAGTGTAGTGTCTTCTGCCATCCAAAAACTCCGAAAAAATCTTTGTTTCTCCGAATCGAAGGGGAAAAATACAAAAGCATTGCACACAATTCAAACCAATCAATGTTGTGCAATTAACAAGGATAATCTGGTGTTCTTTAGTCGATGAGTAGTGCAGATATCACTGTAAAATCAATCGACAGTAAGGAGAATACTTACTTCCGGGTGTAAAATTCTCCGTTATCCAATGGGAATGGACGCTCATAATACAATACAGGGGACATGATCATTATCTTTTAAATAACGTTAACTAAAGGGAACAATCTATTTGACACAGCTGAAGCTCTGGCCTTCCTTAAAAACTAACTAATTTAATAAAAATCACAGTTGCATTACACACAATGCACTGTTTTTTGAGAACACAAATTCGTAACTAATGTAATTTTTACATTCTGACGAAAAATAAAAATTATTATGAATACAAATAAAATAAAAGAAGCCTCCCGTGAGTTACTACAAGCTATAAAGTAGCTATAAAAACGTTTTATAGAATAAAAGCTCACTGTGGGACGTTGTAGAAATGCGTGTGTGCACCACGACAAAGGAGCCTCATTCACTTTACATTGGGGTTGTTTGCGTGGTGCCGACACGTAAATGTAACAAAGTTCTCCTTAACACCACGCATTGTGGTGTTAAGGAGTCGTGGTGGAGTCACGCATTCTGGTGAGATCAGGTTGCACGGGAGGCTTCTTTTATTTTATTTGTATTCATAATAATTTTTATTTTTCGTCAGAATGTAAAAATTACATTAGTTACGAATTTTTGTTCTCAAAAAACAGTGCATTGTGTGTAATACAACTGTGATTTTTATTAAATTAGTTAGTTTTTAAGGAAGGCCAGAGCTTCAATTGTGTCAAATAGATTGTTCCCTTTAGTTAACGTTTTTTAAAAGATAATGATCATGTCCCCTTTATTGTATTACGAGCATCCATTCCCATTGGATAACGGAGAATTTTACACCCGGAAGTAAGTATTCTCCTTACTGTCGATTGATTGATGGCAGAAGACCCTACACTACCCAGAATCCTCAGCTATCGTTTGGGACTACACCATGTGCTTAGCTTGACAAACCCCGTGATCAGTCCTCAAGCTCTGTGATTGGTTGACCTCCAACTGCATTCCATATGAAAAAAAAACGTTTCTTAAAAGATAAAATCATACTTTATTCAGCAGTGCTTGCTTTACTCTTTGAAAGTCATCACATGAATGCATCGTAATAAATGGTTTGGCTGCATTAAATATTACACATCTATCGTAGTTCTTTATTTATCTACAGAGATCGGGCATCAGAATAGACCGGAAACTATTCTTTTACCGTTCTGTTTTAATTTCACAATAAAGTTAGTTGTAATAATCTGTTTTGATATTATTGTTTTTTAGACCACTGGGTCATGTTAAGACCATCGTTTCTGTGAGGTTTTTCCATCGCTTTTGTGTTACAAATATCAAAACAATAACAAAATATATCCGTCGTAAACTAAACCAGAAACAGCAGTATATTTTATTTTGTTAACACTGTAAACTTGACACCTTTTTAACCCTACTGGTTAAAGCACGTTATAACACGTTTGGAGTAATTGCAATGTAGGTAGATTATGTTGCTTTTTAATGACTGTTTAAAATGCCTTTTTCTTAATGTCTTTCATTTTTGTAAAGCACTTTTGAATCTGTTATATTTGATGAAAACATTTAAATATTAAGAGTACATACAACATAGTGGAAAAGTAGAAGGTCAATGATATAAATATAGAATAGAAAATATCAAGAAGATACTGTAAATAATATCTACAATAAAACAGTTTAGTGCCTGAAAGGAGGATGTGCAAAACAGACAAACTAATAAGGCTTTATTGAAACATTAAAGAATACTTTAAGTTAAGGCCTTCTTTTAAATAAGAAAAAAGCTTTGGGGGTATATATTTACAGATACATATTAAGCCTGACAAAGTACTTAACGTCTAATATATTGCATGGTTTGTTTTGGAACTTGACAATCAACGTTCCTGCAATGTTAACTATGTTGAAGCACTTATTTTAACCGATATTATACATATTTATTATACTCTTATAAGATGTATGTAGATAGTATAATAAATGTGCAGAATATGACAGTTTAATGGTGGAGGTACACACATATTGATAGATGTCTTGTAATGCACTGTTGAGGAACCTGTGACCCAAGTTTTGCATTCATTGCATAACTACACCGTAGTTGTGTATATGATATGTCAATAAACCTCTGAAAATCTTGAAATCTTGAAAGGGATGTGCAAAATATCAATTATATACAGTCTTTAATGAACGATTAGAGAATAACGAGTAATGAATATGCTTTATACGGATCTGCAGATAAATATTTAGTCTTCTCAAGCACCAACTATCAAATATCTCTCCTGATTGTTGGCACTTGACAATCACCTTTTTACTCAGGTGTAACTAAAGTCTGATTTAAGGGTTGTTTATATTTCACATCATTAATCCAAATCTGTAAAGTAACTAAAATAAATGTAGTGGAGTAAAAACACCACGTTAACCTTAAAGAAAGCCCTCAGGATTATAAAAGACCCCCATCACCCCAGCCACAAACTGTTCTGTCTGCTGCCATCTGGCAGGCGGTACCGCAGCATCCGGACTAAAACCACCAGACTCAGGGACATCTTCATCCCACAGGCCATAAGACTATTAAACACCTAAACTTAGAAACAACATCCATAACATTCATCTGGCTGCTACATAGAAATTATTTATCTAATATATCATATTCACAATGTAGTGCCTGCTTTTTTGTCTTTTGTTTTCTTAGTTATGTTGTCTTTTATATGTGTGTGTTATGT